>NW_016162437.1:0-3419 GCF_001687245.7 Rhagoletis zephyria | reverse complement strand
GTTTTTACCGATAATATCGATGTCGTCGGCATACGCCAGCAATTGTACGCTCTTATAAAGTATTGTGCCTGAGCGGTTCAGTTCTGCGGCTCTTATTATCTTCTCCAACATAAGATTAAATAAATCACATGAAAGGGAGAGGTCCTTCCCTATTCTGGCGGAGCTGGAGGTATTGCTCAACGTCATTTTACACAGCCGTATTAGTTTCCCGGGGATACCAAATTCAGACATCGATGCATAAAGGCAACTTCTCTTCGTGCTGTCGAAAGCGGCTTTGAAATCGACATATAGATAGTGTGTGTCGATCCTATTATCGCGGGTCTTTTCCAAGATTTAGCGTATTGTAAATACCTAATCTTTGTTGGATTTTCCAGGCCTAAAGCCACACTGATAAGGTCCAATCAGTTCGTTGAGGGTGGGCTTCAGTCTTTCGCACAGTACACTCGATAAGACCTTATAACCTATGCTTAGAAGGCTGATTCCGCGGTAGTTGGTGCGTATGGCGTGGTCGCCTTTCTTGTAGATTGGGCAGAGCACACTTCAATTCCAGTCGTCGGACATGCGTTCATCTGACCATATTTTGCATAGGAGCTGATGCATGCACCTCACTACAGCTCCTCGCCGCCGTAATTGAATAGCTCGGCTGGCAGGCCGTCAGCTCCAGCAGCTTTGTTGTTTTTCAGCCGCGTAATCGCTATTCGTACCTCGTCATAGTCAGGCGGTGGGTCAGCTACTCCATCATCATCGACTGGGGACTCGGGTTCGTCTTCTACACTACTTTAAGCGCTGCTACCATTCAGTAGGTTGTAAAAGTGTTCCCTCCACAATTTAAGTATATTCTGGACATCGGTCACTAGGTTTTGCCATTGTTGTTTTTACAGGAGTTCGCCCCGGTCTTGAAACCTACCGTAAGTCGCCTAATCCTCTGGTAGAATTTTCGGGCGTTCTTCCTGTCAGCCAGAATTTCAAGGTCTTCGCACTCACGTATTTCGGCCTCTCTCTTCTTATTGTGGCAAATACGTCTCGCTTCCTTCTTCAGTTCCCTATAACGGTCCCACATGGCTCGCGTTGCGCCCGATCGCAGCGTGGCCCTATATTTCCTTGCATTATTGGGCGCACATTTTTTGCTGCACAGGGCGTTTCTTGGCTACAACAAGATAGTGGTCCGAGTCGATGATTGACCCCCGGTGTGTACCTACGTCTAAAACGCTTGAAGCATGCCTTCCGTCTATCACTACATGATCGATTTGGTTTCTCATTTTTCGATCTGGAGACAGCCATGTAGCTTGGTGGATGTTCTTATGCTGGAACCTAGTACTACATATTACCATGTTTCGGGCCCGGCGAGGTCGATTAGCCTCAGTCCGTTATCGCACGTTTCGTCGTGGAGGCTGAATTTTCCGACAGTGGCGTCAAAGATCCCTTCCTTGCCCACCTTGGCATTAAAATTGCCAAGCACGGTTTTGACATCGTGTCGAGGGCAACGCTCATATGTACGTTCCAAGCGCTCATAGAAGAGATCCTTGGACGCCTCATCCTTCCCTTCCGTCGGGGCATGAGCGCAGATGAGCGAGATGTTGAAGAATCTAGCTTTGATGTGGATTGTGGCTAGACTTTCTTCCACTGGGGTGAACGGCAGTACTCGGCGACGGAGTCTCTCTCCTACCACGAATCCAACACCGAATTTGCGCTCCTTTACGTGGGAACTGTAGTAGACGTCGCAAGGCTTCACGCTTACTTTTCCTTGTCCCGACCATCGCATTTCTGGGATGGCGGTGATGTCAGCCTTTGTCTTCCCGAGGACGTCAACCAGCCGGGCAGAGGCACCTTCCCCATTAACCTTCGGAGGACACACCTTTTTTATTTGACGTGAACGACACACTGGGGTAAATTGCACCCCAATTGAAATGTTGCTTTTAAAACACACAGCTTAAGCTTTTTTTGCATATATTACGCTGGAAATATTTAGATAAAATAAATTTAAAATGAAATGTCTTATTGAATTTTTCAAAGGTACAAGATCATATAATTGCATGGTTAGCTTTTATTGACATAACGAAAAAGTTTATCAAAAATAGGCTTTGCACTGGGGTGTCTTACACCCCAGTGTGTCTTCTGAACATTAAGGGTCCGGATATTCCAGGTGCATACCCTTAAATCATAGTCCTTTATACGTTTGCCGTGGTCGTCATCAAAAAAGGGGGTATCATCCGAGGCTGTTTGTTCTTTTTTACGCCTTCTCACTTTAGCTCGTTCCCAAACGGGTGTTTGGTTCTACCCAGAGGATACGTGGATATAAATATCTGGACGTTGTAAGCTACGATTTGAACACGCTTTACTGCTCGTATTTTGTACAAAAAATCTTTGCGGATTTTCATTTGACCACACATTATTTCGTATTTATCCATCGACTTTCTTCATCAGTAACTTGATTTTTTTTCTGACAGAACAAAAATTTGGTACAGGACCTGTTATTTTTTAAATTTTTCTTCTGTTAAAGTTTGGGTTTTTTTCATTTTTCATTCAACTATAAGCCGTATCGGAAAGTGATGTATATACGGTTTATGGAGAATTTCATTGGCTTTCATTTGCCGTAAGATCTTTAAATTGGTTCGTAAGATACACGTGATAAAAAGGAACCAGTTTTTGCTTTACGCTGAATAACGGTAAATTGCAAATATCTCGAAAACGTATCCATAAAAAAAATTAACTCGATTTTCGGTATCACCGAGCACTTCTGCATAGGAATTGGATAGTGGCATCCATAGAACATTTTTGCTGTAAAACAGTGTGATTATAAAGCACGACATACATACACTACGCTTGCACTAAAAATGTTTGCAAAAAAGATCTCGCGCTTCCACACTTTAATGAACGCCAAGTGTTTTTTTTTTCAATACAATTCTTGTTTCCTTTCAGTATATAAGAATACTAAATCAATTAATAAGATAAATTTTTTCAGTGCTGACATATTTATTATTATTTTTTATACCCGAGCGCACTTGTGCACAAGGGTATTATAACTTTGTTCACATAACGGTTGTTTGTAACAGGCAAAACGAATCGAGATAGATATAGACAAATGTATACATAAATGATCAGAATGAAAAGAGAAATCGATTAAGCGGTGACCGTCTGTCCGTCCGTCCGTCCGTCTGTGCACACGATAACTCGAGTAAAAATTGAGATATCTTAACGAAACTTGGTATGTGCACTACTTTCGGGCATAGGACGGATGGTATTGAAAATGGGCAAAATCGGACAATAACCACGCCTACCTCCCATATAACGGTAATTTGGAGGAATACGAAATCTTCGATAAATCAATAAATATTAAAGCTAATTTACCCAAAATTGATGCTTGCAACATTTCTTTACCAAGAACTACGTTTATGATAAAATTTTGGAAAATGGGCGTG
>NW_016162436.1:14065-43156 GCF_001687245.7 Rhagoletis zephyria | reverse complement strand
ACATACATACATACATACCTTTACCGATGATATTATGAGGCGAAAATAGCAATATAGCCGGTTTAGCAGCGCATGTACACGACTAAAGACCTGTCCTGATCGAAGTCAATCGATATACCGCTTTTTAATCCCATTTGACAATTTGTTTTTACTTATTAGGCGACCAATGCCATTGAATTTGACAAGGTGAAAGTAAGCTTTAATATTTATACTAAATTCTTTTTTAATCTGTATTATTCCCTATTTCATTTTCTAATTATAAGGGCATATTCCTCAACAAAAGCTATCGAATTTTTGAATGTCACCACTCAAACTATCTTCCAAACGAGTATGATACCATTTAATAAGTTAGTAAGGTTTCGTTGTCTGCGATATGTACCCTTGTGGTCAGCTGATTAAGTTAAGTGACATTTTGATCAGAAATGTATATATATATATATATATATATATATATTTTATTGTTTATAAAAGGCTAGAACATTACATAACCACATAAATCCACATTTCTAGTTTCGAACAAAAATTACAAAAATTCAACAAACTTTGACAATTACGCCCAACCATTTTAAACTTTTGATTCAGAGTTTTTAGAAAAAATTTGGTATGCAGTTTTACAACCCATCCAATTTTGGTGGGTTAAAAAGCAAATTTGAACACGCTACAAAATCGCAAACCACTCCAAAAAATGATGCGGTTCGGTTCAGTGGTTCGAACCAGTTAGAAAAGGTTGTACCGGTTCAAGAACCGGTTCATGAGTATTTCTGAACCGCGTTTCGGCTCGGTTCAAATGGTTCAATTTTTTGAATGCCAGAGGATGCAAATATTACAAAAATATGATAAATCTACGTACATATATAAAAATAAAAGGCTTTTTTATTGAGATCAAATTCAAATATCCTCAAGTATTCATTATTTTTTTATTTTATGTTTATTGTTTTAAGTATCTTCTATTAAAAACCGAATAGTTCGAAGTTTAAACAATTGTACAAAAATTATGAAAATTCTTCAAAGTTTCATCTAACTTGCAAAACTTTTTAATAATAATTTCTAGAAAAAAATTTAAAGTTTTAAGTTGATTTTTGGTATGTTCGACAAAGTTTTTGTATGAAAAAAAATAATAATATCCACAAGTATAGTGGTGGAAAAAAATATATACGCGAAATTTTAAAAATTTTGGTTTTTTTTTTTTTTATTTAATGTTTATTGTTTGGAGTATAGTGCATCTTCTAATAATAACCCAAGTGATGCAAGTTTAAAAATGTGTGCAAAGATTATGAAAATTCTTCAAAGTTTCATCTAACTTCCAAACTTTTTAATCAGAATTTGTAGAAAACAACATTTAAGTTTTAAGTTCATTTTTGGCAATTTTTTCACGAATTTCATCCATACATGTATAAATAAAACTTTATATATGTTCGACACATTTTTTTGTAAAAAAAAAAATTGTAATGCACTCAACAATAAAATTATTTAAAATCAACGCGATCAATGCGAAATTAGAAAAATTTTAATAAACTTTGTTAAGGTTTGGACAAGTCGTGAGTCTACTCGAGTAGCAAAAACAATACACTAAGAATTTTGGATTCGAACTCAAAATGTTGGCTTAATATTGAAACCCTCATTTTCGGTAGGTGGAGCTTACACTATGCCTTAACTTCATATGTACATGTATACCTCTGATCAAAATAATATGAGTGCGATATTTGACTATTTTTATTTCGTTTCTTTAATGATCATTTTTTTTTATAAATGCATAGCTCCTTATATAACAACAAGCATATCCAAATATCCAGCTTTGTACGAAAATTAGAGAAAATCTACAAACTTCAAAAAATTTCATTGGGGTTTAAACGTTTTAATCAGAAATAAAAAATACGAGTATGCAGTTTTATAGCTCATTCAAGTTTAATATAATAACCCACTAGAACTTGAAGGGAGATCTCCCTGTATGAGTAATAAAAGAGTACTCTCCTTGACCTGATTTCGGAGCAACCAGACAGATTTGTCAGTTTTGTACTCCTTTATTACTCGCTTGGGAGTCAAATAGGAGATCTCCTAAGCGAGCAAGTAAAGAATGCTCTCCGAGGCATGATTTAGGAGCATTAAACGAGATCTTTCGGTTTTTTTACTCCTATATTGCTCGCTTAGGAGCGTAATGGGATATCTTCGAAGCGAGTAGTTAAAGAATGTTCCCTGAGGAATGATTTGGGAGCAATAAGCGGGATTTGTCGGTTTTGTACTCCGTTACTACCCGCTTAGGAGCAAAAGGCGATGTCTCCTAAGCGAGCAATCCAGGAGTATTCCTTTTGATTGATAGAGGAGCAATACGTACCTCGTTAAAAAGAAATTTTGTGTTTTTGGAAAAATTTATGACAAAGAAAATAATAAAAAAATATTTAGTTAGGAAAATTTATGCATTAGAATGCAATTGCCCAATTTGGACAGCCAAGATGGATTTAAATGAAGGTCCGTTGTTATATGTGAAAAGTTTGTTTAAACTTATTAAATATTGATTATTTAACGCAGAATGCATTTCAGATTTCGGGTAATGAGCGTCAGCTTTTGTGTAAGACCACCAGCTTTCTATGTTCCTTATCTTCCGTCCCGACCTGTGCCGCCATCGGCACAACAAATCACACTTTCCTCATTTGAGTGGGCTTCTGAACTGGAAAACATCTCCGACTCATTAATCCAGTGAATGGATGTTGTATATGTATACATATTACCGTTTTAGTTTTATTATGTTCCATTTTAAAATAATTTATTTCTTGTATAATTCTAATAGTTATCATTAATGTAATAAATACATATGTACATGCGATAAGACATATAATATGTAATGTTTTTAGCTAAAAAGATATGCTCCCTATGGAGAAATGTTGGAGTAATCTTGTATTACTCCATTAGGAGGAATGTGGGAGAATAGGAAAGCTGTTCTATACCTCGCTTAGGAGGTTTGCGAGATTACTTCGTGCGGAATATTCCCTTATTGCTCGTTTTGGAGGAATATGTGGTATTTTCCTATATGCACTCCCTTATCGTCTTTTTGGGAAGTTTCTAAGAGGGTATTCTGAGATATCTGAGATATCACTTAGGAGGTCTTTTTTTGGATGATATTTCTGTATGAACTCCATGATTGCTCATCGAGGAGGTAAAAAGGATTACTCGCCCTCCTAGAACACCCCGTGTTAAAGAGAGTATACAAAGTTACATGTTTATACACAGAAGCATATGCTCCCAAGTTCTACTGGGAAGTGCAAGTTTGAATTACATACACCATTTTAGCTATAAAACCTTTGCTTTGCAACGTTCCTATAAAAAAGTCTAGTGCATAGGGTGACATCTACCTCTCAACCTCGTCGCCCTATGCACGCTACAGCGGAAATGGACGACACGCCATTTCTTTAAATGAAATTAATTGGTGCTCGTATATGTAGTAGGAATGTTAATCCCGGGATGCCGGTCCTTTTTAAGTCCCAAAATTTTAGGCAAATAACCCGGGATTTTCGGGATTTGTAATTTACACTGGTATCAATAATAGAAACGTTTTATGTTAACCAGTTTTGGCTAGATTTCTTTTGTTTATTTAATATTTAAAATTTTTTTATAAGTGTGTAGCTCAATATATGTATATATAATACCTTGCGGCAGGCAATTTTTCACACAAAAAAAAATCAATATATTCGCCAAACCAGGGGCCAAATATAGTAAAATTATGTTCTTAATTTTGCTCTCTGACGTCAGGATTTTTAAAAAGAACTTTAAAATTTGAAAGATATGAGTAATTCGAAAAATGATTTAAAAATATCAGTGCAATATACTTAAAAAACCAGTATGGGTATCAAATGAAAGAGAAGATTCTGTAGATTTAAAACACATTACATTTTTTGGTGCGTAAGGGACGGGTAGGTATTGAAAATAACCTTTTATAATTTTATCCTCGGATATCTTTGAAATTTTTCAATTCTCATTTTTGAAAAAATTATGTGTTAAGGACTAACTTTATTAGCTTAAAAAAATAAAATAGATTAAAGGGGCTTTTTCAATTCCTATTCGTCCTTGTGAACCAGAAAAAAATTATTTCATTTGGTACCCATACTTTTTTTAAATAAATTTTGGAATTAACCATATCTTTGAAATTATAACGAGTCCTAACTGCCAAAATAACGTAAGTGATATTTTTTCAAAATTTTCGTTTTGATGCAGAAACGCATCTAGATGCTCTAGGAATATTTCTGCATCAAAAACAAAATTTTGGAAAAAATGTCGATTACGTTATTTTGGCGGTTAGGGCTAGATAAAGTCTTTTTAAAAAAATCACGACGTCAGAGAAATGCCTATTTATATGCAGTTAATTATGTGTAATATGAAGTAGACTTCTACAAAAAAAATGTAAATTTTGGACAAACAAAAGGAATATAGACAAAGCTGGTCGAATTACGGCGCTTATTTTATTTCTACCACTAGAATTATGAACTTCTTTCAACCAGAAAATACATTTTTTGACTTACTTTTTTCTGCATCGAGCTTTTTTCGACATACCTTAAATTACTTTATCAGATCTGTACACAGTATTATTAAATGCATATAAATTTAGTTACTGTCTGTCGTTTTGTTACTTATGAAATAATTTTCACTTTAAATAAAAAAGTACGTCCCAAACCCATTTACTTATTATTTATTATATGGTAGGAGAGCTTCCATATTGATGCAATTTTTTCATGTTAAGTCATTGAAAAATAATAAATATCTAAATACCGGAACTGATCCCGGGATCCCGGGATTGAACCAACGACATCCCGAAAATCCCAGGATCGCAAAAATCGAAAAAATTAACATCCTTAGTATGTACATACATATGTATATGCATGTGTGTGCAACAATCTATTAATATCGCTGAATTATTTTAATATCTATTGCAAAATTTTATACAGACAAGACTAAAAAGTAGAAAATAAATAATATAAAAAAAACTTTTTAATATACAACGCTTTTATAAATGGACTAAAAAGTAACCTTCGGTTTTCAAATTTTAGCAAAATTCATTATAACCTATTTATGAGTTGAAACTGAAAAGCGTGAGGCGCATGTAATGCTCCTATATTGGCAATAAGAGCTAGTACAGATATATTAATAAAACCGAACAAAAGAAAAGGAACACATACGTTTATAAATAAACATGTACACAACACATACACAAAAACGGCACTCACGTACACAATACATACCAAGGATGTTGCGAATATATGCACTCGCATTCGTTATGCGAATGATTCGCATCATTTTACACATTCGCATTCGCATCACATGATACGAATGTTTTGCGAATGCGAATTTGTACATAGTCAGAGTGTCCACACTAATGTTATTGAAATCGCTCTAAGTCTGTCTAACCAGGGTTCGGGCAATAACCGGATTTTAGCTTCTGGCGCTAAACGGTTAAGCAGTATATCAAGCAACATTGATGGGCCTTTAACAAGTACTGCTAAAAGTCGTATAAGCAACCTAGAAATAATTTGAGATTCCTCCAGCGAAAGCAAAGGCTCGGATGTAAAATCTGGAGACATTACAAAATGTGAAATTGAAGGCCTATCTTAACGAAAAACGGGCTGATCTCGGTGAAAATCCTCTCGATTGGTGGAAAACTAAACAAAAATACGGCAAATAGACAGATCTGGGCCGCTGCCGACCTTATATACGAAGCTCTAAGAAATCGCCTCATGGGAGAAAAGGCAGCAAAATAACTTTTTTTGAAATATACACCCCTATTCAGCAGTTCTTTCGTATTCGGATTTTGCTACGAATCGTAGAAATAGTATGCTGCAATCCGAATCGTATTTGCGAAATTTCGAAATTCGTAACATGCCTAAAAACGAACGACTAAGCTTTTTTGCTTAATTTTGTACGAAAACCATTCTATTTCGGAGGAGAGATAAAATTGTAAATCGATGTGTTTGCAGGAAATATTAATGGTGTTCATTTAAACAGATAAATTTGCCCTTCGCATATACGTATATTTTTATACACTGCTTTAGATAAACGAGCAAAAAAGAGTCTTTGTTGCCCTTTATCGAGCAACTCGGATCCGGTTAAGTATTTGTACAATGATTTTCGGTTGTTGTGTCCAAACGCATAACCCGAATGCAAAAACTTTAACATACGCGTGTAACCAAGGGATTAAACTCTTCTCTTCTTCTTCTTTTTTGGCGCTGTAACCGCCTAAGCGATTTTGGCCGAGTTCAGCAAAGCACGCCAGTCGTTTCTCCTCTGTGCCAACTGATGCCAATTGGAAACGCCAAGTGAAGCCAAGTCCTTCTCCACTTGATCTTTCCAACGCAGTGGGGCATCCCTCTTCCTCTGCTACCACCAGCGGTTCCGAGTTGAATACTTTCAGAGCTGGAGCGTCGGTGTCCATTCGAACGACATGACCAAGCCAGCGGAGCCGCTGTATTTTAATTCGCTGCACTATGTCCATATCGTTGTAAAGCTCATACAGCTCNAAATCTTTCTCTCAAACACTCAAATAGCCGCCTCATCGGATGTTGTCATTTTCCATGCTTCTGCACCATATACCAGCACGGGCATGATGAGTGACTTATAGAGCGTGGTTTTCGTACGTCGAGAGAGGACTTTACTCCTGAATTGCCTACTCAGTCCAAAGTAGCACTTGTTGGCAAGAGTGATTCTACGTTGGATTTCAATGCTGACATTATTATCGGTGTTAATGCTGGTTCCCAAGTAAACGAAATTCTCTACTTTCTCGAAATTGTAACTGTCAACAGTGACGTGGGTGCCAAGGCGCGAATGTGCTGACTGTTTGTTTGATGACAGGAGATACTTCGTCTTGTCCTCGTTTACCACCAGACCCATGCGCTTTGCTTCCCTATCCAACTTGGAAAAGGCAGAACAGACTTCGCGGTTTTTGTTACCGATGATGTCGATGTCATCGGCATAAGCCAGCAATTGCACGCTCTTGTAAAGTATTGCGCTTGAGCGGTTCAGTTCTACGGCTCTTATTATCTTCTCCAACATCAGATTAAAGAAGTCACATGAAAGGGAGTCGCCCTGTCTGAAACCCCGTTTTGTGGCGAACGGCTCGGAGAGGTCTTTTCCAATTCTGACGGAGCTGGTGGTATTGCTCAACGTCATTTTACACAGCCGTATGAGTTTTGAGGGGATGCCAAATTCAGACATAGCGGCGTATAGGCAACTCCTTTTAGTGCTGTCAAAAGCGGCTTTAAAGTCGACAAATAGGTGGTGAGTGTCGATCCTTTTCTCGCGGGTCTTTTCCAAGATTTGGCGTATTGTGAATACCTGGTCTATGGTGGATTTGCCAGGTCTAAAGCCACACTGATAAGGCCCAATCAGTTCATTGACGGTGGGCTTCAGTCTTTCACACAATACGCTCGATAAGACCTTGTAACCTATGCTTAGAAGGCTGATCCCGCGGTAGTTGGCGCGAATGGCGGGGTCGCCTTTCTTGTGGATTGGGCAGAGCACACTTAAATTCCAGTCGTCGGGCATGCGTTCATCTGACCATATTCTGCACAAGAGTTGATGCATGCACCTTATCAACTCCTCGCCGCCGTACTTGAATAGCTCAACTGGCAGGCTGTCAGCTCCAGCGGCTTTGTTGTTTTTCAGCCGCGTTATTGCTATACGTACCTCGTCATAGTCAGGCGGTGGAACTTCGACTCCGTCATCATCGACTGCGGGCTCGGGTTCTTCTTCTCCACAACTTTCCGTGCTGCTACCATTTAGTAGGGCGGAAAAGTGTTCCCTCCATAATTTAAGTACGCTCTGGACATCAGTTACTAGGTCGCCATTATTGTTCTTACAGGAGTGCGCCCCGGTCTTTAAACCTTCCGTAAGTCGCCTAACTCTCTGGTAAAATTTTCGGGCATTCCTCCTGTCGGCCAGCATTTCAAGCTCTTCGCACTCACGTATTTCTGCCTCTCTCTTCTTGTTGCGGCAAATACGTCTCGCTTCCCTCTTCAGATCCCTATAGCGGTCCCACATAGCGCGCGTTGCGCCCGATCGCAGCGTGGCCCTGTAGGCGGCATCTTTTTTCTCTGCAGCTTCCTGACACTCCTCATCGTACCAGTTGTTCTTTCGGGCTCGCTGAAATCCGACTACTTCTTCGGCGGCGGTACTTAATGAGCGGGAAATGTGGTTCCACTGCTCGCATATGTCGGTTTGTTGAAGAGTGCTCTCTGAGAGCAGGTGTGAGAGTCGAGTAGCGAAAGCGCTGGCTGTCTGTTGTGATTGCAGCTTTTCGACGTTAAGCTTTCCTTGCATATTTGGGCGCACATTTTTTGCTGCACAGAGGCGGGTGCGTATCTTGGCTGCAACAAGATAGTGGTCCGAGTCGATGTTTGGGCCTCGGAGTGTGCGTACGTCTAAAACACTGGAAGCATGCCTTCCGTCTATCACAACATGATCGATTTGGTTTCTCGTTTTTCGATCCGGAGACAGCCACGTAGCTTGATGGATCTTTTTATGCTTGAACCTAGTACTGCATACTACCATGTTTCGGGCCCCGGCGAAGTCGATCAGCCTCAATCCGTTGTCGGACGTTTCGTCGTGGAGGCTGAATTTTCCGACGGTGGTTCCAAAGATCCCTTCCTTGCCCACCCTGGCATTGAAGTCGCCAAGCACGATTTTGATATCATGACGGGGGCAGCGCTCGTACGTGCGCTCCAAGCGCTCATAGAAGAGATCCTTGGATGCCTCATCCTTCTCTTCCGTCGGGGCATGGGCGCAGATGAGCGAGATGTTGAAGAATCTCGCTTTGATGCGGATTGTGGCTAGACGCTCGTCCACCGGGGTGAACGACAGTACTCGGCGACGGAGTCTCTCTCCCACCACAAATCCAACTCCGAATTTGCGCTCCTTTACATGGCAGCTGTAGTAGACGTCGCAAGGCCCCAGACATTGCTTGCCTTGCCCCGTCCAACGCATTTCTTGGATGGCGGTGATGTCAGCTTTTGTCCTTACGAGGACATCAACCAGCCGGGCAGAGGCACCTTCCCCATTAAGGGTCCGGACATTCCAGGTGCATGCCCTCAAATCGTAGTCTTTTAAACGTTTGCCGTGGTCGTCATCATAAGAGGGGTGGTCTCATCCGAGGCTTTGCCTTGCTTCTTCACTGGAAGTGGTTTTTACGTGGCGGGTCCCAAACCCAGCGCACAACCCATTGCTGGGACGGGGGTGGTTTCGCAACCAAATACATGTTTATATAGCGAGCCGCTTGCTTCAAGCAGACACCCGCTTGCAGCCGCACCTACTGGTGAACAGACGCTGCAGACTTCAGTGGGCCCTTAAACCGAATAAGTCGGAGTGGCCCCACCGAAAGAGGGAGCTCTTTTCTGCCGTGACCCAAGGCTCCACTCGGATTGGTTACCATATCTCGCACATGGGTTGCTCACGTTGCCCAGAGTGCGCGAACGAGGACGCAAGAGTCGGGATTGAGTATAGCCATGGAACTGGTAACTGCATACCCAGCGCATCGACTATACCCCATTGCACTCCGCCCCACGCTTTTCATTTTCAATCTCATAAATTGTTTATAATGACTTTTGCTAAAATTTCAAAATGAAAAGTTATCAAAACAAAGTATCTGGGGCTGAGAATTATAATTTTCTACTTTTTAGGCCATTTACAAAAGCATTGTATATTAAAAAGTTTTTTAATATTATTAAAATATTTTTATCAAATTAGAAAAATATTTGAAAAAACTTAGTTTTAAAAGTTTTTCTGTTCTCCTCTAAAGTTTACGAAACCGGACTTAGCAAGTTTGCACTCGCTATCAATGTGTAGAATGACGGAGAACAACCATTTTTCATAACAAAATAACGCCACGCCATTTTTAGTAAGCACGCTTTGCAGATTATGCGAATTTCGGATATTTTTCCAAAAATTTAATTGTTCCATTTGACAAGGATTAAATTAAAATCTATTGTTTAAAACCTATTATTTAAAATAATAAGAAGACTTTGAGGAAAACGTCAGTTTTTTCAGAAAAAGACACCTGGACGTGGATCGTGACAGTAGTGAACGAGCAAAAGTACATATTTCGTATTATAACTAAGGATGTTAATTTTTTCGGTTTTTACAAGCCCGGAATTTTCGGGATGTCGTTGGTTCAGTCCCGGGACTTAGAGATTTATTATTTTTCAATGGCTTAACATGAAAAAATTACATCAATATGGTTTGAGAAGCTCTCCTACCGTATATTAACTCCGCAGTGAAATACCAAACTAGTCAGGAAAAATACTAGTTTACAACTAGAACTTCTGACAACTAGAACTAGACTGAAACCGAATTAGTTCGAAAATTACCAGACTTGTACCAAGTACAAACGATTTATTCATGTGCTGTTTTATTTGACTTCCACAGTTTAGTACAATAAAGTACACAAAATATTATAACTTTTATTTGGGTATATTGTAAACCATTAAAGGGAGTACGTATTCAATTATACCAGACCTGTTAAATAATGATTAATATTCATAATGATTATTAATTAAAGCATGTTTCTTTGGATAACCGTTTAATGAGTAATAATTAATTACGTAAAAAAACGTTAATTAATTCATTGATTTTAATATCATTATCATTAATTATAATATCATCAAGGAAAACAATAGACAAAAATTAAGAATATTTAATAACTGCTTGAATTATTTATTTATTTTATTCTTATACAAATCTCAAATTTTAAACATTAATTATTACTTTTATTAAATTTTAAAAAGAAAAGACTGAAGTGTGCAAAGTTAATGAATTTAATTTATTTCAATCAAAACTTTTATTTTTATTTTAGTTCACTCAAAAATGAACTTAAATATTCATTTTATTTTTAACTAAAATATTATTAAAAAAGATAAAAATATAGTATTTTATAAGAACTAAATTGACCGACACCCAGTAAGGATATTAGAAAAAGAGACGATTTTATTTATCTTACAATATGCTCTCTTAAGCTATTTTTATTGGGAAAAAGTAATTTTCAGAATGAACATAATTTTTCATTTTTTACATTGAATTGATATCGCTAGCTTAGAGTGAAAAGTTGCTAAGTCCACTTTTTATGAAAACTCATATTTTGATATAAGAGGCTAGAGAAATTGAACTCGCATCGTTTAGAAAATTATAAAAGTACTTGTTTTATTTTTTCCTCTTCATAAGCAATAAAAGGAAAATTTGCTAAGTCCAAATGAAGCGCCACAAATTTGATAAGGCCAAAATAATACGACGTCTTTTAATAAATATCGAATCCTTCTGATTCTTATGGAGTTTTGCTTTGCTTTAAACGCGCAAAATGTTTGATTCAAAGTCTTGCGAAATAGTTAAAGAAAATCGCTATAGGAAGATTTTTTCCTCTCCTGTAAAATTTTTAAAATGGGACTTAGCAACTTTTCTTTCTAAGCTAGCGATATAAAACAATTAGCAATAATGAAACTTAAAACTTACAACAAGTATATCTAAACTAAGTGAATATCCCTACTCACATCTCTTACAATTTATTGTACCTGAAACCTTTTACTTTTAATAACACTTAGGGCCTTATTCTGTATCACGAACGATTGGCAAAACGAAAGATTCGTCTGCAGACGACAACCTCTCAGATTGCGATTTTAAACTCTATTGGTCGTCTTCGTCTTGCTTTTCATACATTACGTTGCAATGGTCTCGGTTGCGTTTAAACCGGCTAAAATGATGCCGCCGGACTAATTTTTGAAGCATTCCTCTGCAGACGAATCGTTCGTTTTGCCTATCGTTCGTGATACAGAATAAGGCTGTTAATGAAAAAATTTGAAATATATTAAAGTGTAACTAATCAAAAGTGTTGTATTGTATATTCATGAATTCATTTTATTTTTTGTATTTTTTTTTTGAACTAGTATGAGACTGCTATATTTCTGACCGAAATCTGACAATTACCATCTCGTAGGACATCCCCATGTTAAAAATACCAGTTAATTGCACGGAAAAAATATAGTTGGCTGACTAGTTGGGCATGCGGTTCGTACTAGTTTTGAGGTAGTTTGCAACTAGTAAATGGGTTTGAAACGTACTTTTAATTTAAAGTGAAAGTTATTTCATAAGTAACACAACGAAAGACAGCAATTAAATTAATATGCATTTAATAATACTTTAGTGTGTATTTATCTGATAGAGTAATTTAAGCTATGTCGAAAAAAGCTCGACGCAAAAAAAATTTATTTTCTGGTTGAAAGAACTTCATAATACTGGTGGCAGTAATAAACGAGGTGCCTTAATTCAACAAGTTTTGTGTATATTCCTTTTGTTTATCCACAATTTAAATTTTTTTTAAAAAGTCTACTCTACCGCAATTACTCATAATTAACTGCATATACATGGGCATTTCTCTGACGTCATGATTTTTTTAAAAAGACTTTATCGAGCCCTAACCGCCAAAATAACGTAATCGACATTTTTTCCAAAATTTTGTTTTTGATGCAGCACTATTCCTAGAGCTTCTAGATGCATTTATGCATCAAAACGAAAATTTTGAAAAAAAATGTCACTTACGTTATTTTGGCGGTTAGCGCTCGTTATAATTTCAAAGATATGGTTAATTCCAAAATTTATTTAAAATAAGTATGGGTACCAAATGAAATAATTTTTTTTTGGGGTTCACAAGGACGAATAGGAATTGAAAATGCTCTTTAATCTATTTTATTTTTTTAAGCTAATAAAGTTAGTCCTTAACACATAAAAAAATAAGAACGCACCAAAAAATGTAATGTGTTTGAACACATTTAGTTTTGCAGAATCTTCTCTTTCATTTGATACCCATAGTGGTTTCTGAAATTTTTAAATAGTTTTTTGAATTACTCTTATCTTTCAAATTTCAAAGTTCTTTTAAAAAATCCTGACGTCAGAAAGAAAAGTTAAGACCGCCATTTTACTATATTTGGCCCTTGGTTTGGCGAATATATTGATTTTTTTTTGTGTGCAAGATTGCCTGCTGCAAGGTGTTATATGTATATTTATAAAAAAAATTTTAATATTAAATAAACAAAAGAAATATAGCCAAAACTGTTAAACATAAAGCGTTTCTATTATTGCCACCAGTGTAAATTACAAATCCCGAAAATCCCGGGATTCTAGGCAAATAAGCCCGGGATTCCAGGCAATAAGATTTTCGGGACTTAAAAAAGACCGGGATCCCGGGATTAACATTCCTATTTATAACAGACGCGAACGTACTACTCGACTCGTAATTCGGTACGATGAAAGTCGTGGAGTAACTGATATTCCATCACAAAAGGGCAATCAAATGCGTGCGAAACACGCATTATATATTATTATAAAAATTTAAATCAACTGGAATTTAATTCAGCTTGATATATGTACTCTTGTTTATGTTTACTTAAGTAATTTTCAACACTTGAAACCACGATTTAATGTATTAAAAGCTGCACTTTTGAGGAAGCATCCAAACCCGGAGCTTTTTGCTGAAATTGCTGGTGAAAAAAATTAGTTCAGAGCTGCAAAAGCTACTTGTAGTCCTATGTACTTAATAGCGCCCCATCGAGCCTCCACCCGAACAAAAATTGGCAGCATTATTTCATGAACGAACGAATAAAGATCACACATGACGGTATTTTTTTTTCGCAGTGACATCATTTTTTCGCCGCCATGTGAATGAAACGGAATGAAACCATTTGTGTGAATGAAACAACCGATTAAAAAATGAGATTGGCCCGTAGTCATAGTCAAAATAAAGTCGACTTTAAAGTTAGTTGCAGCTTTTTGACATAATTTTCAATGGGATATCTGTCAAAAAAGCTGCAACTAACTTTAAAGTCGAGTTTATTTTGACTATGACTACGGGCCATTATCAACTATCATTATTTTTTTTTCTCAAATGCAATTACAAATACGCGGTTGCCGTGCTGGGTGATCTGTTTAGTTGGTTCATGGCATTATTTCTAAAAGCGCCATTTTTTATTTTAAGCGTGGGAATAGCAGAGGTTACATTGCCGTCTTAAGAGCGTGTCAGACCGGGCAATGCAGTAGACTGCAGGGTTGCCACTGGAAAAAAATAAAACTTGCCATCCAATTGAAAAAAATCTACCATATCTGCAAAAATTCTAGTAATATTATTTTAGTTATTTCAATAAAAATTTAGTTTTCTAATAAGGAGCATTTTATTTAACTACGCTGTTTGAGATATGAGATGAGATATAAGTTTTGTTTCATAAAGAATGAAGATATTCGGTTTTCAATCAATGCAAACTTAAAGCTTAACAATTTATACACGTATCTAAAAAAAAAAAAATGAAATGTATGTAAAATTTTGAAAATTCACAAGAATTACGTATGTAAATACATGTACCTACATACATATGCGTGATTATTAACATTACCCAAGGCCTTAAATACAATTTTTTCACATAAAAACAAATTCATCATTAAGGGCCTTTGGTAACTTTAACCAAAGTATGCGCGTATGCACTTATGTATGTATTTACTTGAATGTTTCATTTGCCACCACACATAGTGGTGTTCGATTTTTTCAGCAATCAATTCTTTTGATAGCATTATTGTATCAACAACTTATATTTAGTTGATTTCTAATCCTAGGTTTTATAAGGTTTAAGTCGGAAAACTTGCTTTCTGCAGCAGCAGAACTATGGGGTAGTGACAAAATATTAAAAATGGAGCTCGTGAGATTTTTAAAAGATTTTCTCCCAACCCATTTTTTGCAATGAGACTTTTTCCCAAAAATCTATAACATCCATATCACGATGAAGGCCGATGTTGCTTAGCCTCAACATTTTCCATTTTGTAATAACATCTTCCGAGTTTCCTTCAACCAAATACGGAAATGATGAAAGTAAAGGCAACAACGAAACTTCATCATTTGAAATAACTTCAATTGGAGTTATTATAGACAGATATTGCAAGTCTTTTCAGGAAAATTCAAATAGCGCTTTAAATTGAACAATAAGCTCAACATAAAACTTTAAAATATATTATTTAACTTCAATCACTTCGGATTGACAAAGACCAGACTTTTTCAGAAAGATTTCTGTATTATTACCAATAAAGATTTGCTCTATATTAAAAAACATGTCCTGCTGCGCCTTGCTTATGTTTTCAAATGTAATCCTTTCGTCGCCTAATATTTTGTGCGGCTCAACCTGACAATATTCTTGAAATTCTTTGAAATCGTATATTCGTTTGGCACTATGCGCAAAGAAAGTATAAATAATTCAACATAATTTGTCTATTTCAAGTGGTAGCTTTTTGCAAGCACAGGCAGAACACAGATGCAAAGAATGACACGAGCATTTTATGTAAAATATATCCCCATCTTTCATAAATTTCGCCTATAGGCCATCCAGTTCACCTGCCATAATATTAGCTCCGTCAGTTGCTAGCCCTATTACATTCTTTAATGGGATGTTAGTTGCAGAAAAAAAATCATTGATGTAATTATACAACGAATAGGCATCCGTTTTATAAACTACGATGAGACTTAGAAACCCGCCTCGCACTTTATGAGCTAACTTGTCTTATTATCTCACAACAATAGCTAGCGATTTTTTACTGCTGACGTCTGTCGTTTCGTCGATGATGCAAGAAAATTTTGTTGTTTGAAGAATTGACACAATGTTTTCTTTTGCCTTAGCTCCCAAGACATCAGTCAACATCTTCGATTTTGTTGTGCCACATCTAAGAGTCGCTGTTATTTTAGAATCCGGAGAGCACTCACTTAGCAATTGAGGCCAAAAGTCCATTAACAAAAAAGATAAATTGTGCTGTATGCAAGACATGGTCAGATCTAGTTCGGCATGGTAAACTTTCTTTTTAAAGCTGGTCTGATCCGTTTTTAAACATTGTTTAATTTGTATTTGATTTTTTTCTTCGCAACATTTCGCAAATGCTTTTTTAAGGAAGCGTAATTTTTGAGGTCACTGTAGTGGCTTAGCAAATTAGTATCGCAGGCGATACAATAGCACTCGCCATTTATGTTCCTAAGCCAAGAAAATGTGGCCAGCCACTCCGTCCGAAACTTTCTCCTGGTCTCAGGCTTCCGCTCGTCGCTCGAGCTTAAAATAATGCAACATTTTAGTAAATCATGCAAAATACACAAAATGCCTATGTGTGAACCTGCTCTCACTGCCACTGTCCGTCTCTGTATTTGCACCTGTCGGGACGTCTTTTCGTACAACAAATCTGCGATATTTATTAATTAAATATTTCATATATACATTCACATTTTCTTATTACATACCTGTCCATTTTTCTTTTTACTAATTCACTCATTCCACCACGATTTAAGTTAAATGAATTTTGAAGCAAGCTGGGTATGTTCGCCTTTTGTTGATATACATAAAAAGGTGTAAATTAATCCGTTCGAAAACTTATGTAATAAATTAAATAGTAAACTTCATTTAGGAAACTGAAATTTTCAGCTTTCTTTTGTTTTCTGCATAAAACATTTTACCAAAAATCTACCAAAATGGGAAAAAATGTACCTTTTTATCAAAGGAAATTTTTTCTATAAATTTTGGTAATAATTTACCAAAGTGGTAACACTGGTAGACTGTCAAAGTGAGAAATTTCAGAAAGCAGTTGCAGTGGCACCTTGCATGTAAAGTGTCTTTCAAAAGAATTTTATTTATTTCCGAAAGGCGAATTGCAGGGAAAATTTATGAAATCGCTTTTTGACTGTTTACACGGCGAATGAATTTCTAGCAATATTTCTCGATACTAAAAAGCAACCGTGAGCCGCTAAAATAAACAATTTTATAAACGCAATAAATAAATAATAAAAATAAATGGATTTAGAAACTCATATGAAATGGGTCGATACTATCGATAGTATCGATAGTCACCAGTGTTGCCGTTTTAGCCCTTTGGTGGCTAAATTTGGCTACCAAATTCTTTTTTTGGCCACAAAAATTTGAAATTGCCCCTAGCCCTTTTTTTAGCCCTTTTCAAAATTTATTCATCATTGACATTAAAATTTTTTATATGATTTTCATGAATTTAACTCTTCGCTCATAAAGCGAACGCCTTTCCTTTAAGGCAAATAAACTGTTCATTGTGTCGCTAGCTTAAGTGGTGGAAAAAGTTTGTTTATCGGTTGCTTCTTTTACCTTTAAGTAACGCAGAAGTTGAAAGGACGTTTTCTATAATAAATTTCGTTAAAAATAAGCACAGAAATAAAATGAATTTTGCAATGTTAAACGCTTTATTAACTGTAAGATATGGCTTAAAAAATGTACAGAAATGTTGTCATGATTTTGATTTTACAGATGATATCGTCAGGTTAATGAGAAATGAACAAAATTGTAACGACGAAGAATCGCTTAGCGATGATAGTATTGATATAGATATAAATATTTAATGTGTTAAAAAAAATGTTTATAGATTAAATTATTTTACTATGAGTTCATTAAATGAATACTCTTTTGTTTGTTTGATACATACAGCGTCGGACAATAATAAAGCACCGACATTTTAATTCTTTGTAAATTATAACATAACATTTTAAAAATTTCTTTTACAAATGGATATTTTTCGAAGCATAGTTTGAAATTAGTAGTAAGAAATTAATTTTTAAACTGTATGTATGTTTTTTACGTTTCTGGGCCGTTATCTTATCCATTAACGATTTAACTATACTTTAAAATAGGTAAGTTGGCGGCCCTTAATATGCTTTATGTGTTACACAACAAGTTTATTTGTTGAATAAAATATTAATTCTTTCCAGAGTTCATTGTTTTTCTATATCATTACTTATAGAAAATGTTTGCGTGTATACTTATATATTTATATGTAGGTAAAAAAATTTAGCTACCATTTTTAGCCACAACGACGATTTTTAGCTCTTTTTTAGCCCTTTTTTAGCCTGAATTTAGCTACCGCTAAAAAGGTTTCGCGGCAACACTGATAGTCACCCTTAAGACTATCGTAAAACATCGATGGACTTGACTATCGATAGTTTGACAGCTCTGTTAGGAGGTATGGAAGATATACCTTTTAGAGCACCAATCTAATTGATTTTCAGTGGTGTGTGTGATCGGTGTGTAAACCGGTAACACAATTTATTGGTTTTAGCTGCCTACATAAAGAAGTTATATCGCAAAAACTTGTATCTGAACTATCAGTGGTATAGGAGATAAAGCTTACGATCTTTACGATTTTTGAGTTGTATGGAGTCTATAGATTATAGTGTCCCGATCTTAGTCATTTTTACTGTAAGCATTCTGTTGACAATGTTAGGAAATAGTGCGAAATTTCTTGTTCCTGGCTGCATAAATGAAGAGTTCCGGCTCCGACAAATGACTAATAAATTACACTGTACGGCAAAATCAACTTTTTTTCTTTAATTATTGCATGTAAACAACTAAAAACCTAAAAATATAGACGTAGTCCTCCTTTTGCTCTTATTTAAATGGTATATCACTTTTTTGTGCAAACTTATTTTACAGGTGCTATAAGGGTCAAAATTCAGGTCTTCGAAAAATTAAATTCCTTATATTTCAAACAATTTTGAACTGATTTATAAAATTTATATCGTTGTAAAGGTGATTAAATCCCCCTTTCTCTGATATGCACACTTATATTACTTTGTATATAAAAACTTTAGAAAAAAAACACATGTAAATGAAAAAATACCTTTTTTTATAAAAAAAAAATGTTTAAAAAAAAATTACTAACCGATTTTTAAAAACTTGGTATCGTTGTAAAGATGAATAAATCCCCTTCCTCTACTATGTATATTTGTATACCTTGTATATACAAATTTGAGAAAAAACCACATTCAAAGGAAAAAATACATTTTTTTTAATATTTTAAACAAAAAAAATACTAACCGATTTTTAAAAGGTTGGTATCGTTGTAAAGACGATTAAACGCCCTTTCTTCTGATATGCATAGTTGTACACGTAGTGTTTTAGTTGTTTTTAAGTGTTTTTCCTCAAATTTTTATTCACGAAGTATACCAATATCCATATCAAAAGAAAGGGGGTCTAATCGCCTTTACAACGGTATCAATTGTTTAAATATCGGTTTGTAATTTTTTGTTAAAAATATTTTTTTTATAAACAAAAGCTTATTTTTTCCCATTAAATGTGTTTCTTCTATAATTTTTATGTGCGAAGTATACAAATATGCATATCACGAGAAAGGGTATTACGGCATCCACACCCCTATGCGATTCTGTCGCAACGAATCCGCCCCGTTTTTGATGCTACAGACGTTACTGCTTCGAAAACGCAAGTACGCAAACATCTGTGTGATTTCATCGTAGCAAAAACTGTCAATTTATCAGTGTTGCCACAAAAAAATTACCAAATTCCTCAAAAACAAATGAAAAATCCTCAAACTCCGAACAAATAACTCAAAATTTCTTATTTGCTATTTACAGGTACTTAACATAAAAATTAATTACATTCTCCAATTCCATTGGTACATTTATTCTTGCAGTTCAAACAAAGTATCACCGTTATTTCTTATGCCTTGGTTTGTATATAATATTTCTGCAACTATATCAGTGCTCAATTTGGCCCCCAAGTCAGTCCTACACATTTTTAAACTACTAAATATGCGTTCTACTGAAGCATTAGTAATGCAGATATACATATTTTTTTTTAATTGGGAAACTTATATGAACCTGAAGAATCTTTTAATTCAAAAACTTTTTTCCTATAATTTTCTAGATCTAATGAAGAATCAATATGAATATCCTTATGATCGAACAATTCGTTATCGAGATTTTGCAAGTTCAAAATAAGTTGAAAATATAACGATGGAATGAAAAACATTATCGATAACATTTTGAATATTTAGCAACAAATGCAGATGTGCTTAAGAGCGAAAAACAACACACACGCGGCTTGACAAACCAAGCAAAATACCCCTTTGTTTAAAGCTATTTGTGTTGTGTATGGGGATTTTTGAAGGTTTGCCAAGCCATTTGAGGGAAATGTGAGCAAAAACCAAAATTGTTTGATTTGCTGGCCGCCATGTTGACGTTTGATCAAACCGCTTAGGTTGTGTATGATACGCAAGAGAGAAAAATCGAAGAAAACCAAACCCTTTTACACTAAAATTCTTTCCTTGAATGAGTCATGTTTGCATGGTGTATGGCAAAATGGGAAAAGTAGGTTTGAAGAATGCAAGCCGCTTGTGTGGTTTATTTCGCTCATTTTAAAACTTGGGAAAGTTTTTTGTTCCCAAATTTTCAGAGCGATTTTGTTATCTTGTGTAAAACATGGTTGCATTTGTTATCTGCAAATATATCGAGAGAAAATTCCTCAAAATGAAAAAAATTACTCACAAAGTGGCAGCACTGCAATTTATAGACAAACAAAAAGTATTTTTCAGCAAACATAAAATTCTTAACTTGTCTACGTCAAACATGTTTTGTTTTCTTACGCTCAATTTTGTTTTAATGTTGTAAACTCCTTCTATTGCCCTTTTTCGTTCTCAAAACGCGGCAGTCTGTGATTTCGGCACGACCAAAAGAAGAACTGTGAATGTTCCAATAAATCGCTGCAGCAAAATCGTATAAGTGTGTGGGTCCTCATTTAAAACTATGGTCGGCATTGTTGTAATTTATGTCGGAACAGGTTCGCACCGACAGAATCGCGTAGGTGTATGGATACCTTTAAATCACCTTTACAATGATATGAATCTTTTAAAAATCAGTTCAAAATGTTCTGAAATATTAAGTTTTTAATTTTTCGAAGATCTGTCCTTTGACCCGTTATAGCACCTGTAGTATAAGTTTTCACAAAAAAAGTTATACACCATATAAATAAGAGCAAAAGGCAGACCACGCCTGTATTTTTACTTTTTTTGCTTTTTACATGCAATAATTAAAAATAATTTTTTACCAGAGGTCCAATTTCGAACTTCGAAGGCCCATATCTCGATTTCGGAGGCTAACTTCGAAAAACGGAGAAATTACTTTTTTAATCATGACTTAATCTCTTAAAAAAAGTTGGTTTGGTCCAATACCCAGCCGAGTGATGTACAGTGTTATAAAATTTTAGTCGGATATCTTGAAAACTGAGAGACTATATTGCATACAAATAGATGAACAGACGGACATGGCTAAATTGGCTCAGCTCGATGTTCTGATCATATAAGTATACATTTTCTGGTACTTACAAATATCGGACCAAAGTTATAATACCATTTCATGCTCATGAAAGGTATAATTATCAGATTACAAATCGGTGAAGTAGGTAACAGAAAAGTCGATAGTCTTTTGAAAAATACTAACCAATTTTCCCTGGAATTGAGTTTTGAATATATTTCATGAAAACAAAAAAAAAATAAAAATAGATCACTTTCTTTCTTAAACACCTAGGATATAACTGACCATTAAAAAGGACTCTGAATGACGGCGAACCTGAAAGCTTTAGACATTTTTTGATGTGATCAATGGTTGAATTTTTGTACTGAAAGGGTTAAGAAAGCTTTAGTTTAAAAGTGTGATACTTTCTCCATATACGGCGCCAATTTTCAGTGTTTATTGCGTTTCAGATTACGACTAATAATTGATGATATTGTGAAAAGTTGGACAATACCTTATAGATGTATGATTTCTCACGGCCCACTGTACGAATAAAAATTATCCTCGGTTATCAGGTCTCTAGCAATCAGAGTGCCCAGATTTGGCGATTTCGCCATTGGCGATTTTTGGCGATTTTTCCACTTCAAATACATTTTTTCCAATTATAAAATATACAAAACGTAACTTTCCACGATAATTTTACAGAAGAGGCTAATGAACTGCGTGATAAACTTGACTTAAGAAGAAGAAGAACTTTTGAAACGATCAATTAAATACTTAACAAAAAACCTTGAATTTGTCACCAGAAAAGAGTGAATCAAATGGCGAGTTTCAGGGAACTGTCAATTCACCATTTGACGTTGAATAATGAAATAAGTTTTCTCAGAACCATTCCATCCGACTCTGAAGAAGAAGGAGTGAAAACCGCAATAGGCAATAAAATGTTTGGAAACATAAGTAAAGTCATGTTATTATCCTTGCCGCACTTGCCATGCTTTGTAGGGCGCGTTTTTTCCGTAATGAATTCAACAAAAACTAAGATCCGAAATAGGATGAGGTTGGAAATAAAATTCAATAGTTCGAATAAAGTGTTATATGAAGGCTAATAATTTCTGCTGCAAAACGTTTCCAATATCAAACAGTATGTTATCAAGGTTGAATAACTCAATATATGACAACATAAATGTATGTATAATTCAGACACTGTAGGCGATTTTGAAGAAAATGTGGAAATAGCTGATCTCGCCTTATTATAGGTTTTTATTTAATTTTTAGCGCCGAGCTCTTAAAAGCGGATTGTGCGATTAATCATTTAATATTAGTTATAATAAATTTAGTAATTGCGCCATCCTATTCCAAAATGTGTCGAAACAAATATTGTTTGTACATCACTATTATACTATAAGTGATTTGTGTTATTTATTATTACCCTCTGAAGGTATTATATTCGTTTTTGGTTTTAAAAACTATATTATAACAAGACCCCATTTTTTAAATAAAAGATTTGTTAAATCGATTTCATGAACTTTATAAAAAAAATGGCGTTTTTTGTCGATTTATTTTCGAAAACTGCGCTTTTTTAAACAATCTGGACACCCTGATAGCAATACAAGATTAATTGTTATCTTTCACGAAGTTCTTTAAATAAATTTTGAAGTATTGCGTATTATTATATACTTAAATTTAAATTCTTAATATTAGTAAGCAGCTATTTACTGCATTCACCCGAATTTCGAGGGTTACTACCACATAGTCTTAATAAATTGTCAGTTTAATTTCTTATAAAATTTAACTTTAGGTTTATGCATCTTAAGCATATATCGAAAATTTGTTTTAGAGAATCATTGTGAAATAATTGCAGAATCGATTAATCGGTTTTCTGAGCAACCGAGACGTCTGCTTTTTAAATAATTTGTTTAAAACAAATCGGCAAGAACATATGTCCCTCGCATGCCAGAAATATGAATATGTGAAGATGAAAATTTTGGGAAATCAAGTTTGAAGATTTTTTTACGAGACTTAACTCTGAATTCGTGTAATTGACAATGTGAAATTTGTGGTTTCGGTGCACGCATGGCATTCTGGGTTTTGGTATAACATAGAGTATTAAAAGGTTAATCAAGTCAACCCAATAATTCAAAATTGGGAAATTTGCACATTCATGTTTCTGGCCGTTCTACATATTTTTGTAGTAAGAAGATAGTAGTCATATTTCGTGGTAATATTCTTCTATTTGTATGTTTACACATACATATGTATTAATAAGGACCAATCAATCAACTACATTAAAATTTTGAAATACAATTTTTCGGGCGATTATTTTATGTGTCAGCCCAACCCTCCCCATAAAGTTTAGGTACAGCAAGTTTTTTTGCAATACGGGCAACTATTTCTTAAATATTTTATTTTTTACTACTTTTTTATAAAAATAAGCTTAATTTTCTCCATATAAAATAATGTTCGATAATAAAAAAAGCTGCATACTGAACTTTTTTCTAAAGAGTGTAATTAAAAAGCGGAATATTTTAATGAAAATTTGCAGAGTTTTCTTTAATTTTGCACAAGGTGAGGAGCTCTGATTTTTGGTGTTTGTGTTGCAGAATTGATCATATTTTTATAAAAAAATTAGCGAAAATTAATATTTAGAAAACAGTTGCCCGTATTGCAAAAAACTCTCTGTGCCTAAACTTTATTGATTGACTGTACATATGTATATTACAAACGGAGGATGTTAAAGTTTTCTAAAACTTTTGTTTTAATTTTTCTATTTTCTAAAAAAAAGATATACCATTGGGACCTTCAAATCTACCGTGACATTGTCAGACGACCGTTGACTCACGTAATTTGTATTCGTTCGATTGCCGACTCGTTCACGTCTGTCACGATTCGACCACGATCAAATATTTTCTCGATTATGCGTCTTTATAAAGAATCCAATATCATTAGAATGAACCGAATTTGAAAAATACGAAGGCTATATTTGGAATCGAGGATTTAAAATTAGTCTAGGAAGTTTTACTGGCGTGTTTTTTTTTGTTGTAATTCCTACGAGTTAAATATGAGGAATTTAAAACTAATAATATTCAGATAAGAGATACATTTTTTCCTATTGTTGACTTACTTCGAAATGTTTGCCGTCTTAACAAATCTTGCTGTTGCGACAATTTTTTGGCAAAGACAAAAGTTCAACCTAGCAATGTTTTATAATATAAATAATTTTTAAGCAAAAAAAACGTATACAAATTTAAGAGTACCGGTTATTTCTTCATGATCCAATGATCGGATCTAAACCAAATTAGTATGGGACCACCGCTGAGGTGCACCTTTCCTTTGAAAAATTGTATAGAAATATAGAAATCGCATAACGTGGTCCAAAGTTATGCGGTAACATCCATAAATAAAAAAAAAATGACGAATTGATAACATCCTCCTTTTTTGAAGCCGATTAAAAATTCACTCACATGACTATATTAATTCTCTTCTTCTGAAATCCCATAAAAGTAAGATAAAAAAAATGTAAAGTGTGTTCACAATTTAACTCAATTGTAGTTTTTTGGGCTAAGCGCCAGAAAAAGCTAATACTTAAAACACGAATGTTAAAAAATAACTCTTAAATTATAAAGCACATGAAATCAGCGTCGATTTTATTTGATTGCTTACCTTTAGCTT
Organism: Rhagoletis zephyria; assembly: GCF_001687245.7. Classification (NCBI taxonomy): domain Eukaryota; kingdom Metazoa; phylum Arthropoda; class Insecta; order Diptera; family Tephritidae; genus Rhagoletis; species Rhagoletis zephyria. The sequence continues at coordinate 18,411 of NW_016162436.1, read as the reverse complement.
GCGCAAGTCTACATGATGATATCACGATTCCAATGAAACAAGCTAAACTTAAAGCTGTCCACACTCTACTGCCGGTCATTTTAAATTCGGAAAATTTAAACGCTGCAATCAAAAGTGAATAAATCATTGTTAAAAGGCTCAAATTTATCACTTTGTAACATCTCAGTCAATTTCTTAAGAAATTCTACAGAAGTAGTTATGAAATGAAAGCATAGCCAAAATTAAAAAAAAAATAATAATTCACAATTTTCATATCGCGAAAATTTTTCTGAAAATTTGCCTTAATTGAGCAGCGGACGTCACCGATTGTTCACATGTTAACATTAGGATAAGCAATACATTCTTACTTTCGTAGCTACTGTAGTATTTGTACAACCTTTTTAGTATTTATTTTGATTAACAAATATATGTAAACATCTGATTGTAAATACTTGTAACTTATAAAACACTCATAAATACATATGTATTGTCGGGATATACTGAACTCCCACCAAGTATTAAGCAAACATTTATTTTTATGATGTATTCGAGCTTTAACTTTCATTGTGGAGCACAGAAATACATATTAGAAAATTAAACAAATTTACGAAACACTGGGCGTATTGGTGATTTTTTTTAATACGAATATTTGTGTTCAGCTAAAATACACTTACATATATGTATATGTACTATATATGCATGTGAATATGAAACACACTCGAAGCAAACAAAGCGCTTTACTCAAACAGGCACTAGCGGATCAATCACACACCTAAAATCACGACGTTGGCGATGAAGAAACAAGCATGCGAACACTTAGTGGATAGTGAATAGAAATACTAAATAAAAACAAAAATTAACGCCAACACACACGGGCTCTGAGGGCTATAAGAAATGCGTCCGACCGGCTCTCTGGCTTAGTGCAAACTGAATGTCGCGCGCCTTAAGCAGCTCAGATCGTCGTGGGTACGGCGCTCACTCGCCGAAGCCACTGCGGTCTGAGCCGCACACCAAGTCTATCAAGTCCAACTACAACCTCTATCTGGTCTGGCCAACAAATCGAAAACAAGCAAACATATGTGCACACACACACATACTCGTATGTATATATGAATACCTGTATACATACCCTGTAGGGCAGGTGCAGCGATGGTGTCTTCGCTTCGAGGCCACCAAAGTGTCCGGTTGTCAAGCTAAATAAGTAAAGCGAATCCGAATAATATGTTTTGAAACGCATTTCCATATACATACATACATATGTACATATATTTATTTGTGGGGTGCAAGCTGTAAAGTAGATTTGAGCACTTTAGTTCTTTTGAGTGAACCGTTCAGTTGTAGTTCGTTCATCTTAGTGAACTAGTTCTTTAGTTCATATAGTTCATTTAGTTCAATTGGCGAATACATTTACATATCGACACCTGAGTGGTCGATCGACCTATCTAGCAGCCAGTTCAAAAACGCCCTATCTCAGAAAACTTTTCAAGAACGCCCTACTTCAGAATTTAATTGAAAAATGACTTATTTCAGAATTTTATTGAAAAACACCCTATATCAGAATTCGGTTCAAAAACGCCCTATCTCAAACGAAAATACATTGAAAATAAGCTGAGATAGGGCGCTTTTGAATCAGCTGAGATAGGGCGTTTTTCAATCAAATGCTGAAGTGGGGCATTCTTGAAAAGTTTTCTGAGATAGAGCGTTGTTCAGAAATTTTCTGAGATAGGGCGTTTTCGAACTGGCTGCCGAGATAGGTCGATCTCAGACATCGATATTTTCAGTTGAGATAGGGCGTTTTTAAAACAAATTCTGAAATAGGGTGTTTTTCAAACAAATTGCAAAATATGGCGTTCTTGAAAAGTTTTCTGAGATAGAGCGTTTTCGAAGTGCCACTCAAGTGTTATGCTGGATTTCCACTAGGCATTAAATGGCGAAAATGGCAAATTACAAAGTCGGGCATTAGAAAATAAGCGTGTCATTACATCAAAAAAATAGTCATTAAGTTCATTTCCACATGGAATTTTTTTAAATGACACACCTTTTGTGTCATTTGAATGCGTAGTGGAAATTCGGCATTATTTTAAACAAAATTCAATTATCTTTACTATCGCACATCCCAGTAGCGAAAATGGTTACTGGTGACGTCGTCACTACTGAGGATTTAGTGACATCGTCGCACTTTCTGTGAATCCTAAACGACACATATCTGGCAATGACATTGGCTTCGGAGCAAAGGTTTTTTCATCGCTCCGTTCTAGCTCCGCTCCGGTATTTTATTTCACTCTGGCTCTAAAAAAAAACTTGATTTATTTATTTATTTACTTACAAATCGAGTCCTAACTGCAAAAAAACGTTGGCGAATTTTTTTTTTTTAATGTCTTCTTTTCGATGCAGAAATGCATCCAGATGCTCGAGGAGCGCTTCTGCATCCAAAAGAAAATTTAGTGCTCCATATACAAATGTATGTCTGTACATATAGCACATTTGCAGCAAGAGTGCAAATAAAAATATTCAATATTAAAAAATGGTCAAATAAATAAATGGGTATTGTTATTGGAAGTCTCCTAACAGTTTCCGATCGAAAGATATTGATTTTCAAGAATTCTATACCATTTCTACGAAAAAAGGCGTTTGCCCATATAAAACACATGAAAAACTTCATGGGCTTTGAGACAGTTCAAAAACTTTTTTTTACAAAAAAATACGGGTATTCTTTTAACCATTTAGAAACATCCTGGGGAATGAGAGCTTAACATATTAAAATTTCTTCCCCGCATGTATTTTTGGACCACCCTATTGTGCAATGAACAGTATTGCCTAGTAAAATAAATATAATGGAAATTTATTTAACACGGTCGCTTTGGGTGTCAAAAAATACAAAAAAAACTTTGTATATTTATGAACTGAAAATCTTACATTAAGGAGCTTGCTCCTTTGCTCCGCTCCGCCCGAAGCCCTGTTTATAACAGACAATGTCTTGCAGCGGTCACTTATAAAAAGATCTTTGCTCGACATTATCGCTTGAATGTCATCAATGACCACTTTGTCATGCAGAGGCCACCAACCAATTACCATTTATATGAAAAAGTCATGTGCGACTTAAATATAAACGGAGCCCAAAGTCAGTGAAGACTTAACATGGGCGAACAAGACACTTAAGTGACTAATGCATGGCATTCGCTACGGGGATATTACATATAAAACAAAAAATTTGGTAATTTGAATTTGCATATATAAATATGTTTTCGTATAAATAAAATACAAATAAACGAGTACGTACATAAAACAAAAACTTTTTCAAATTAATAATATAAACATATCGATGGCTAACTGGAAGATCAACCTATCTCGGCCGCCAGTTCGAAAACGCCCTATCCCAGAAAATTTTTTAAGAGCGTCCTTTTTCGAAAATACATTGAAAATGAGCTGAGATAGGGCGTTCTTCAACCAAATTCTGAAATAAGGCGTTGTTGAAAATGTTTCCGACACTTACATATTGATGTGCAAAAACATTAAAAAAGCTTGTTTGATTTTAAGAGCGTTCTTCACCAGTTTAATATTTTCCCTGCCCCGAAAAAATCGTTTTCTAGAAACTGAAGCAGCAACAATGCAAAAGGGTCTTAAAATGTATCTGTAAAGAGAAATAATATTATCTATATCTATACTCTATACTAATTATTTAAAGAGAAGTCCCTTTTTTTGTAACAGGTAATCTCGCGAACGGCTGGTCCGATTTTCATGAAATTTTGTATACAAATAGCTTTCGGTAACCACCATGTTTTAGGCTAAAAAAATTTTTCGGGTAGGTGGACAAGGGACCAGTCTATTCGAAAAAATCTTATTATAGTCCGATTTGCTTAAAATTTAGTACGTAAGTAGCTTTTTAGCATATATTAGCATATATGACCCATTTTTTCCGGGAAGTGATCCAGGGACCGATCTATTCCAAAAAATCGCATTTATGGTCCGATTTGCTTAAAATTCGGTACGTAAGTAATTTTTTAGCATATATTAGGATATATGGTCCATTTTTTCCGAGAAGTGGACCAGGGACTGATCTATTCGAAAAAATCGCATTTACGGTCCGATTTGCTTAAAATTCGGTACGTAGGTAGCTTTTTAGCATATATTAGCATATATGATCCATTTTGTCTGAGAAGTGGACCAGGGACCGATCTGTTCGAAGGAATCGTATTTATCTTCCGATTTGCTTAAAATTCGGTACGTAGGTAGCTTTTTGCCTGGATAAGCCTATAGATTCCTGTTTTCCAATTTTCATGCAATTTCGAATATAAATAGCTTTAAGTAACGACCATATCAAGGGGCGAATTCGTCACTAGGCAAGATTTTTTTGCGCCAATCAGAAA
>NW_016162436.1:0-10712 GCF_001687245.7 Rhagoletis zephyria | reverse complement strand
AATTCCGGGATTCTTGGCAAATTTCGGGATTTGTAATTTGCACTGATGGCAATAATAGAAACTGACAAGTATTGGCTATATTGCTTTTTTTATCTAGCTCATTATACATATAACACCGCGCGATAGTAAATTTTAAACACAAATATCAATACATTGGCGAAACCATGGGCCAAATATAGTAAAATTGCGTTTTTAGTTTTTCACTCTGACGTCAGTAATTCAAAAATTATTAAAAAAGTCAGAGAAATGTGAAGGAGAAATCCTGTAGAATTTAAACAGATTCAAGGTTTTGGTGCAGAAGGACTGGTAAGTATTGAGAATGTCCTTTAAAAATTTTATCCTAGAAATTTCCCAATATTAGTTTTTGAAAAAATTATATGTTAAGGACTTATATAAACTCGATAACATACTCGAATTTCGTCCTTCTGACTTTTCAGCTTAAAAAGTTACCTATTCGTCCTTGTGAATCCAAAAAAATTTTAATTTTTTTAAATTCTAAAGCAAATTTCCTCTTGCATTTAGTACCCATATAATTATTATACATTGCATTGAATTTTTTAAGTAATTTTTGGAGTTAATCATATCTTTGAAATTACAAAGTCCTTTAAGGTAAATCCTGCCGTCGGAAAGAAAAAATAAAAACGCCACTTCATATAAAAAAGAAGGTTTCAATCCCATTTATTTATTATTTATTTTATGGTAGGAGAGCTTCTCATACAATATAGAGCAATTTTTTCGATTTAGGTTGTTGAAAAGCAATGAATATCGAAATCCCAGGACTAATGCCGGGATCCCGGGATTGTGATAACGACATCCCGAAAATCCCGGGATCGGAAAAAGCTGAAAAATTGACATCCCTAATACACACATATAAATTCATGGCCGTATTTTATACAAAAATTATTTTAGGTATTTAGCAATTTCAACGAAGTTTATGAAGAATGTTATCTAACGATCACGCTTAATGCTAACCTGTTATGTTTTAGTCTGTTAGTGGGCCAGACACGCAAATACCAATATTTGTCATATTTTTAATATTCTCAAAGGCACGCAGCTGTAAAAGGTCTTATTTTTATCTTTAATGTGTAATTAATTAATAAGAACAATTAGTAATTTCTGGAAGTGCAAATGGAAAAGAACTTAAAATATTACCTTTTTGATAATTACGAGTGACAGATCTCAAATTGTTACAGTTTATTTCCAAAGATGAGCACATAATTTTCTCAACACCTAATGCATTTTCCAATATTACATTTACTATTTGCCATAATTTTTGAAAGTCTGTGTTTTGTGCTGAAAAAGTTATACTCAAAAAACATACAAAAGGCATCCGAAGTGTAATGTCAAAATTGTTATTTTAGTTACTTTGATTGCTTATAAAAATTAAAATGACCTTATTAAAATAAGAAAAAAAAATAATACCCCTATTCTGCAACTCTTTCGTATTCGGATTTTGCTACGAATCGTAGAAATAGTATGCTGCAATCCGAATCCTAAATGCCTAATGGCATGCCTAAAAACGAACGAGCAACCTTTTTTGCGTAATTTTGTACGAAAAAAATTCTGTGTCGGAGGCGAGATAAAAGATGTAAATCGATGTTTGTTTGCAGGAAATATTAGTGGTGTTCATTTGAACAGATAAATCTGCCTTTCGCATATACGTATATTTTTATCCACTGCTTTATATAAACGAGCAAAACAAATCTTGTATGCCCCTTATCAAGAAACTTGGGCCCGGTTTAGTTATTTGTACAATGATTTTCGGTTGTTGTCTCCAAACGCATAACCCGAATCCAAAAACTTTAACATCACGTGTAATCAAAGGATTAAAATTTTATTTAAAATAAATGTTTCAAATTTCCGACAACTAGCTTATCAATAAATTCGGCTTGCAATATGCAATTTTTTGCAAATTTGGCCGTTGGTTCTGCGCAAAAATACTGTGGATGGCGTAGCCGGAGTGATATGCACAAGAAATCCCCTCTTCTACGGCAACACAGAAAGGAGAATTCTACCTAGTAAGGGTTATAATCCCTAAGCGCGGCCGGAGGCAGAACCAAGCGCAACAGGTGGCGGACCTAACAAAGTGCATGTTTTTCAATGGCTTGGAAGAAGTTGCATTAACTGGATTGCGAACCAGTTCTTCAGTCATAGGAAGAGTTCTGGCTTGTGGTTCAACAATTCAACCAATGGTACTATGCCCGACCGCTCCGCATATCTTTGTGAAATCATTCCCATAGCGCGCTCTTACTCCGCTGCTATAATTGCAAATTCAATAGAATTCATCGTTTCCTTCAAAATATGTAAAATCCAACAATTTTACTATAAATAAGCGCTTCATGAGTGTTTTTTTAATTCCTTTCCACTTCGTTTTCTTTCATTCAGCTATCTTCGAAAAACAACTGATAGCTGGCAATGTTGCACATGTTTCCGAAAAGGTCGCAGCATGTGGATTTTGCGTTTTTCGTAGCATAGCTACGAATTACGAATTACGAAAATTCGGGTTCTAGAATAAGGGGGTAAATATGTAAGTTGCAAGAACTCGTCACATTTGTTATCAAAACGGCCCAAGTTTTTTATAAAACAAAATTACACTAATAAAATTAATTTAGGTATTTGACAAAAAATATATAGTATTTTTGTGTGGAAACATGCAGTAAACAGCTGTTGATTGTATATAAATCACGGGGCGTACCGGATCGAAAACTATTTCTACCGCTTATGTACATTTAAATGAAAACTAAAATATTGTTTTTTTTATATAAGGACATAATGTCATAATATCATATTATGATCTATGCCTTTTTGCAAATTTCTATATGCGAATAATATCAAATCAATTCTAGAAACCGAATTTTCGTAATTCGTAATTCGTAGCTACGTTACGAAAAACGAAAAATCGACATGCTACCTTGCGGAAAAATGTGCAGCATTGCCAGCTATCAGTTGTTTTTCGAAGTAAGCTGTATGAAGGAAAACAAAGTGGAAAGGAATTAAAAAAACGCTCATCATGTGCTTGTTTATAGTAAAATTGTTTAAGTTTACACATTATTACGAAAATTATGGATTCTGATGCATTTGCAATTATAGCAGCGGAGTAAGAGCGCGATATGGCAATGGGTTCACAAAGCTATGCGGGGCGCATCTATGTCAGCTTCTGGTTAAATAGTTGAGCCGCAAGCTACAAATCATCCAATGCCTGAAGAAATTATTCTCAATCCAGTTAATGTAATAACAGCTTCTTCCAAGCCATTGAAAATATGCATTTTGTTAGGTCCACCACCAAGTTGCGCTGGCTTTTGCCTTCCGCCGCGCTTAGGGACTATAAGCCTTACTAATGCGAATTATCTTTTCTGTGTTGCCGGAGAAGAGGGCGGAAATTTACAAAAAAAGTGGATGGTTCAAACCGAATTTATTAATAAACTAGAGCTCGGAAATTGTTTGTTTCTTTTAAATTAAAGTTTAATCCTTTGACTGCACGCGTATGTTAAAGCTTTTGGCTTCGGGTGATGCGTTTGGACACAAAAAACCAAAATCATTGTACAAATAACTAAACCGTACCCAAGTTTCTCGATAAGGACACAGAATTCGCTTCCGACACAGAATTCTTTTCGTACAAAATTACGCAAAAAAAGCTGTAAATGTCTTAAACTATGTTCACATATCAATATTATCTCAATCAAAGCTCGTTTTTTAATCACCCCGTTTACACAGGCAAATCTCAGATTATTAGCCGTCAAATTTGTTGTGCTTGTTATTCTCACATCTCAAGGAAAAGTTATGTTTATTCTCTGTGCCGCCGTGATCACGTTTTTCTGCTATAATAAGCAATATTAATATATTTTAACTTAACATTTTATTAAAAATACCTTTACAAACCTCTTTTACTTGCTAGCGTACATTTTTGTTTACTTTTACATTTGGCATTTCTCCTCTCTTTCGCAAAAACGATCGATAAAACTAGGATGGACACCGAAAAGTTATCGGTTAAATCTGAGATTATTTTATGATTACAGATTAACAAGGGACGAATTTTATATGGCTAATCTCTTGTTATAATTACAGATTAGGGTGTTAAGCTCGAAAATGAGGATAATCTACTTATATGTGAACTGTAAACAAAATTGCGGTTAGTATTGTTACCAAATCATTGTTGATAATATCAACCATGGCATTGTAATATTAAACGAAAATCACTTTGATTCCTTGTCAAGTTTTAATTTGAAATTATTATCCAATTTTGGTTGATTTTTTCTCAATGTATATATTATTAACTAGCAAATACCTGTCCCACTTCGCTGCGACCGCAATCTACTTTCCTGCTGTTGTAAGTACAGCGTTGGAGAATAGTATTAAATGCTTATTTACATTTGGGCTATCTGCCCTAAAATACGATTCAGTGGCATTATTTTTAAGAAAATTGCTCTCTTTCATATATTAAAAAAAAATTAAAAAAAAAGACCGAATATTACCCCGAAAATTTGTATACAGAACTAGCCGATATGCGACAAAACGCAGAAAAAAACTTTGGAAATATCTTCAAATTATATGAAGACGAAGCAAATAAGGTTGGTTTTATCTTAGAAGTGCCACGGTGGGTCGTCAAGTATATCGTAAAAATTGCCACGGAAGCGCAGAAACTTTTTTCGTTTCTCAATTTTTATTCCCATACTTCATTTGGATCAAATAAATGTGAGATTTTGCTTTTACCAAAAACTACTAAAAAATCGTGCCAAAGAAAATTCTTAAGTTGGGCCCTAGTAGTTTCTGTCAAAGGTCATAAAATTAGTAAATGTACTAGTCAGATGACTATCTGACTACTGAAAGAAGAGCTACCGGAGAACTTTATTGACGCCTTGAATCAGGGTAGTAAAAGTCTTTGTCCGACCATCTATTTTAATTTTAAAATAGGTGCAACGAGTACCTGTTGCTGTTGCAACGAGCGAGCGGTCATTTTCAACCCTTCGAAGGTGGAAGACTTATGTATTTGCGTAGTAGCATTGGGCAGGAAAGATTGGATGGGTTGGTGCTACTGAATGTACATCGGGATCTGGAGGTTAATCCTGAGGAAGTGCTAGATGAGCTGGCAAAAAAGCAATTTTCAATTTAAGAACGATATATAAAATAAATATACTTATGCGCTGTAGCACCAATCAATTTTAATTTTTATCAGACTGTTAAAACTTAAAATGACGAAAATTTGTCATTTTAAATTTTAACAGTCTGATAAATTTTAAAATTGATTGTTGAAATTGGGGATTAATATAATAATAATAATAAACACCCGCCGACATTTTTTCAGGATCCGCCCCTGGTTCTACATAAGAAGCAAACATAGTAAGTCCTGCATTTCTTTACCGAATTGCATGATTCTTGTATGTGTTTAAAATATGGGCACTGGGAGCCCCATAAGGCATATTAGTTTTTCCATTGGGTGGAGCCAAGTTAAATTTTTTGTAATATCCGTACTAACGTTCAACCAAGCGTGGAAAAAAAATCCGCTTTGTAACAGGCTCTTCACTTCTTCGTTAAACAAAAAACTCATCAATTAATTCGATTAATGTAGGGGAAAACAATTTCTAACCAAATGTAGTTTACCTTTAATAAAGCTTAGAATCCAGCTCAAGAAAAATCACAAGATTTTTCATTATTTCTGTTGCTTTAAAAAGCACTTTGCTTTTGCTGTAAATTGTCCTGAAGAAATAAATATACGAGCATTTTTTCTTGAGAGCTGCAAACCATTTTAAGAAATTTTGATNATCCCAACATTTGGGATCAAAAACGTCGCCTTGTTTTAAGGAAAATTTGTTTGTCTAAAATAATTATTTACGAGAAATATCTTTTTTTGTTTCGCGGGACGATTATTTTCAGATGGAAATTATTCACGTCTTCTTATAATAATTATATAGGATTTTTATTTTTTTCATCTCTGGGGACATTTATTACAAGACAAAAATGATTTACGTCTTCTCATAACAATTAAATAGGACTTTTATTTTTCTCATCTCTTACCACATTTTTTTTCAAGAAGAAAATGATTTACGTCTTACGTTTTCTGTTAATAGTATTGGTACATGCACAGCCGATTTTACGAAATTAAGCGCAAATATTTCAGAGCTCGATTATTTGAATTTTTTTTCAAACATCTGGCAACCCTTTCCAAAACACTAAAACCACATAAAAGCAAAGCCCATTAATTTGACACCTCATTTTTAAAAATCGAACGAACGATGCAGATTTGATGACATTAACAATATTGGCGTTAAATTTTAACGCGTTAAATCTCCGAACTCTATTAAGAAGTCTTATTTGAATAAAATTCCCATATAATTATTAAGCGAAGATGTTTATCATTTCCGTCTTGAAATAAATGTCCCGGGAGATGAAAAAAAGTAAGAGTCCCATATAATTAATTATTATGAGAAGGCGAAAATAGTTTCCATCGTAAAATAATCATCCCATGATACGGAAAAAAAAAGCTCCAGGTTATTATTAGGAGAAGATGAGAAAGCTTTTAGTCTAACGATTTTCGTCTCAGGAGACGAAAATACCTTTTCCATTGTTCAGTAATAATTTACAGCAATATTTAATTTTATTTCTTATAAGCGTTATGGTCTCTGGTCGATTCTTTCAGAAAATGTTGCCTTTCCATGGCCAAATACACACATACATTTGATGTAACTTTCAACCCCGTAAAAGTGCATTTTTGCCTCCTTATCCTTGTCTAGCTCACGCATTTCATAAATTGTCACTTTAAGCAACCATCTGATTTTCAGGGCAACCATCTTACTACTATGCGATTAAGGGCCAGTTTTTCAGTACGAGTTTATCTCTGTTTGTTGTTTAAACTAAGTTTAAGCTCAGTGTGCAGTTTTTCAGTCAAATTTAAACGATGTTTAAACAAAGCTTAAACGTCCAATCTGGCTGGATTTAATCGAGTTTAAACTATCAGCTGTTAAGTTGTATATTTGTCGTCAGTTGCCAAAATTTAGATGAAAGAGGAAAAACAATTAATTTGTTTGGGAAATACACGAAAACAGACTCATTTGGATAGCAGCAAATAGGCTGACTTCCAAAACGTACCAATACAATGTTTGGATACTGTTCTACTGCCGTATTTAAACTGTTTGCATATGCAGAGTAGCGAAACATTGCAACCATATACATTGCATATTTGGAATATTTAATAAAACAATAATCACCATTTCGGAATTTTGCATTTTTAAAACACCAATGGTAACCAATAACAAACGAAGCATCAACTTTGTTTCTGATGCGCTGATTGCGCTAGCGATGCGGTTCGATAACTTTTCGGATGGGTTTTGGAAAAGTATACATTGTCAACCAATTGTAGTTCGGCGTTATGGAACATTAAACTTTGTACGTATGCAATGCAATTGACGTTTTGGAAGTCAGCCATACATAAATAAGCGCCATTTTGATACCTAAGATGAAAATTGTGGACAAGAAAATGAACTAACCCAATTTGAGTTGGAATTTACTTGCATACGGCAATTTGATCGGGCAGTACATGAAGCACCTACCAAATTCTTTAAATTTCCGTATATAATCTTTCAGAACTTTAAAAGCGATCATATCAAAAGTGAAAATAAAAAGCGGGTCCGTTTCCTGCTGGATATATGCGCATGCTCTTACGAAGGCTAATCACCGAAAATATATTACGAGTTGCCGGTTTGGTACAAGTACATACAAATGTGCAATTTCTTATATTTTTATTATCTCTTGCTGTAACTTTAATTAATGTTACTTTCTGGTGAGCTCTCCAAGTTCACCTGAGAGCTGTATGTGTGCACATAGTTAAACGGTATAAGCCAAGCCAAGAGAGAATTACATATGTATGTATGTTNATTGTACGTATGCAATGCAATTGACGTTTTGGAAGTCAGCCATACATAAATAAGCGCAATTTTCATACCTAAGATGAAAATTGTGGACAAGAAAATGAACTAACCCAATTTGAGTTGGAATTTACTTGCATACGGCAATTTGATCGGGCAGTACATGAAGCACCTACCAAATTCTTTAAATTTCCGTATATAATCTTTCAGAACTTTAAAAGCGATCATATCAAAAGTGAAAATAAAAAGCGGGTCCGTTTCCTGCTGGATATATGCGCATGCTCTTACGAAGGCTAATCACCGAAAATATATTACGAGTTGCCGGTTTGGTACAAGTACATACAAATGTGCAATTTCTTATATTTTTATTATCTCTTGCTGTAACTTTAATTAATGTTACTTTCTGGTGAGCTCTCCAAGTTCACCTGAGAGCTGTATGTGTGCACATAGTTAAACGGTATAAGCCAAGCCAAGAGAGAATTACATATGTATGTATGTTCGATAGCCTGATAAACCACAGTTCATCTAAAACTCACAAACAAAACACCTCCCTCCACCCAATGCCAATGAGTCAACTTCCCATAGTAGATGTCCATATGTGTATGCAGATGTACATACCAGGGATGTTGCGAATATTTGCTTTCGCATTCGACATTCGCATTAGCATCAAATGATACGAATGTTTTGCGAATGCGAATGTGTACATGGGCATAGAGTCCACTCTAATATTATTGAAATGGCTCCAAGCGGTCTGACCAGGGCGCGGACAATAATCGGATTTTAGCTTCAGGCGCTTAACGGTTAAGTAGTACATCAAGCAACATTGATGGGCCTTCAACAAGTCCTGCTAAAAGTCGTATAAGCAACCTAGAAATAATTTTAGATTCCTCCAGCGAAAACGATGGCTCGGATGAAGAATTTGGAAACATTAAAAAATGTGAAACTGAAGCTCATTTGAAGGCCTATCTTAAAGAACAACAAGCTCATCTCGGTGAAAATACTCTCGATTGGTGGAAAACTAAACTACGACAAATTGACGGACGCTCCACCCGATAGCGTTCCAAGTGCAGGACTGCCAACTGGCTTAACCGTGCACAAAGTCCTAAAATGGAACTTTTGTAAAAATATAATATTTTAATACATTTTTGTGAAATCCTTTACGTGTAGGTGCTTCTTTTTTCTCAACTAAAATTTTCTAATTTATAAAGGCTATTCAACTGNCCAAGTGCAGGACTGCCAACTGGCTTAACCGTGCGCAAAGTCCTAAAATGGAACTTTTGTAAAAAAAATAATATTTTAATACATTTTTGTGAAATCCTTTACGTGTAGGTGCTTCTTTTTTCTCAACTAAAATTCTCTAATTTATAAAGGCTATTCAACTGGTTTATACTATTTTATCATTGCACTTTTGTTTTGAAAATGTGGTTCTTATTTTATTGCTAATGGGAATGATTAAAATGAATGGCACCTTTTTTGGCACTTTTATTTTTCTATTTGGCACATTTTGGCACTTTTTCATCCTCAATATGGCACTCATAGTTAAGGATAGTTGGCAGCCCTGTCCAAGTGAGCAATTGTTCAGTACAGCCGACCTTACATACGAGCCTCTAAGAAATCGATCCTTGGGAGAAAATGCAGTAAAATTACTTTTTTTAAATATAATATGCCCCTTTTGAACTTTGATTACTACATTAAGATTAGATTAGACAGCTTAAATGACGAAATACACGCAAAGCANATAGTTAAGGATAGTTGGCAGCCCTGTCCAAGTGAGCAATTGTTCAGTACAGCCGACCTTACATACGAGCCTCTAAGAAATCGATCCTTGGGAGAAAATGCAGTAAAATTACTTTTTTTTAAATATAATATGCCCCTTTTGAACTTTGATTACTAACGGGTGATTTTTTTGAGGTTAGGATTTTCATGCATTAGTATTTGACAGATCACGTGGGATTTCAGACATGGTGTCAAAGAGAAAGATGCTCAGTATGCTTTGAAATTTCATCATGAATAGACTTACTAACGAGCAACGCTTGCAAATCATTGAATTTTATTACCAAAATCAGTGTTCGGTTCGNGTGAAAAAACTGCTCTATTGTGAATTGTTACTGGGAAATTGGAGAGGGCAATTTTTGTTTTCGTATATACATGATTTATATTTTAAATAAGTATATATATTACGCAAATACCTCGCATAATAACTAATTTCTATTGTTTTTTGTTTTTAAATCCCGTTAAACTAATCACATGTTTCTTGCCAGCTACCAGCAGGGTTGCTTAAGTAGCTAAAAGGAAATTTTACCCGAGTTGAGCGTTCTTTTGTCGCTCGCTTACAAAAAATACAGCTACTAATATATATTTTGAAAGCCGTTTATTTTCTGTTTGCAAAGCTCGAGATCGGCTGTACCGATTTTTATACCCGAGCGCACTTGTGCACAAGGGTATTATAACTTTGTTCACATAACGGTTGTTTGTAACAGGCAAAACGAATCGAGATAGATATAGACAAATGTATACATAAATGATCAGAATGAAAAGAGAAATCGATTAAGCGGTGACTGTCTGTCCGTCCGTCCGTCCGTCCGTCCGTCTGTGCACACCATAACTCGAGTAAAAATTGAGATATCTTAACGAAACTTAGTATGTGCACTTCTTTCGGGCGTAGGACGGATGGTATTGAAAATGGGCAAAATCGGACAATAACCACGCCTACCTCCCATATAACGGTAATTTTCAGAAATACGAAAACTGCGATATTTTAGTAACTACTGAAGATTATTCACTCAAAATTGATATTTACAATTAGTTTTAGACGACAGATAAGAATATTATAAATTTTTGGAAAATGGGCGT
>NW_016162435.1:26251-43157 GCF_001687245.7 Rhagoletis zephyria | reverse complement strand
TATAATTTTTTTGTAAAAGTCTAGCACATTGCACAAATAATTTATTAATCAAATTTTAACAATCACAATATATATATTATATTATATAAATATTTTTGTTTTTTTGGCTGGCCCATATAAAGTATGCTCGACAATTACTTTTATATGGTGGAAAATGCTTAGCACCGTCAGCAAAAAAAATAATTATTAAAAATCAACGCGATTTTAAACTTTGCAATTTAACCTACTAAAATTTAATTGGCTATAAAACTGCGTAACTTAAACTTTTCAAAAAATATTTATGTGTAATTGTTGAGGTCTGTTGAATTTTTATAATTTTTGTACGAAGTTGGAAATGCAGATTTATGTGGTATTGGTTATGTGGTCGCCGTTGTAGTGTAGTGGTTAGCAGTGCGCGCCGGGCCTGGGTTCAAGCCGTAGTCAAAGCATGGTCAAAGCAACATCGCAAAAAAAATAGAAAAAATGTTTTTTCTTAAGAGCGGTCGGGGTAAAGCCATGTCAAGTGATTCTCGCAAATTTTACGATCTGATCGATTTTCCAAGAAATTAATAAAAAAGTTAAATAAAAAAATCTTTTAAATGTACCATGTTTTTATAAGTGGGTTAAGAAGTAGAAACTAATTTTTCCTATCCCCAGTTTCATCAATCAATTTTTAAATTTATTACAGCCAGTTTCACCAAATTATTTAAGTGAAAATTTTCGAATTTTCGGTTTCACCAATCAATTTTAATTTTGATTTAAGTGACCTATGCTCTGCACTTAAATAAAAGTTAAATCAGAACAACCACACTCAGAGGTGTTACACGTTTAATCACCTGATCATTGTGTATCTGCTGCTTACTTGTATACCAGCCCTGCTTTTACAACACAGCGTGCCAAAGCTTTCAAAAGCTCTCAGTACAAATGAAAGCGAAAGCTAGTCCTAGTCTGTTTTACAACCACTTTTTACTCACTTAAATAAATGGTTTATTGAAACTGAAAATTATTTAAATGAGAATTAAATACAAAATTAAATTAAAGTTAATTTCCACTTAAATAGTTTGGTGAAACTGGCTGTTAGACTGTTAAATTTGAAAATGACAAGTTCGCCGAACAAAAGTGGGCAATTTTAAATTTTAACAGGCAGATAAATTAAAAATTTATTGGCGCAATTGGGCACTCGACTCATAGAATTAGTCTTGAAAAATTTTGATTCGGAAAATTTTACATAATAGTCCTTATAGACAATATATGAGATGTAATGTTAAAAACGATTTCCTAAATTAAAAAAAAAATGGAATCGGGAGTAGGTTAGGTTAGATTAGGACGGCACGCGCGAATGACTCAATAAACTTAGAATTATGAGTTTAGGCTCAGGGCTGACCTATATGCAAATGAGCAGAGAAGAAGTTCTGGATATAACCATGACTTCGGACATGAAAAGTTCTACTCCGACCATCGATATATTGAATTTGAAATAGATCTTAAAACTCCCAAGTTAGGCAGTTCAGAAACGCACGAAATACCGAATGGGAGACTTACAACAACACGTCATCCTGCCACGCAGGTGGAATTGGACAGATTGATTAATCAGGTCACTAAAATCAGGTCGATAAAGGGGGAAAACCAAACCACCTTGGTGGACAAACTAATTATCCCCGTTACGTGAATCTAATAGGTCACTGTTCAATAAGGCCAAAGCCACGAGAATGACCGAGAACTGGAAAGCCTATAAGGCTGATTTGAAAATATACAAAAAAGCAGTTAGAACTGCGAAACGTGAATCCTGACAAAGTTTTTGCAGTGAATTGAGGACACAATGGAAGCGGCAAGCTTACGAAGAATTCTCACAAAGTCGTTATGCAACCTGGGCTATCTCAAGGTTCAAGAGAGTACATAGACTGCCACAAGCGAGAGAGAGACGGAAGTCTACTTCATACCCTAACACCAAAGACTTCAGACCCATCTGTCTGACGTATTTACTCCTCAAAATTTTATATAGAGGATACTAAACAGTAGGCTCTCCCAAACGCAAAATACCTACACAAAAGGCAAATCTATGGCAACCGCTTTGCACTCGCTCGTCGGGTTTATCAGATAAGGAGTATTCTTTAGTTGCCTTTGCAGACGTCGTTATTGTTGTAGCGGCTACTAAATCCTGCCTAGATCGGATTGTCCCTCAAGCTCAAGATTGTCGTCAAGCTCCACTATTGGGATATCCAGAAAGCGTGCACTTTCTATTGGTTTTGTTCATAGGGACAAAGGTGTTAACTAAGCGGAGCTTAGGGGGCATGCGAAGAGATGTCTCGAGTCGTGGAATGTGTCTCCGCATACCGGGCACTCCTTGGGCACATCTGCCTTTGATCTGCTGCAGTAGCCAGAGCGAAGTTGGGCTAGTTAGCGAAGTTGTCTGTCTCGTACACGTCAGGTGGTTCTGTTCCCAAAACTTCCTATCAATGCTGTTTAAGGCCTGTCGGTGTACTGTTGGGTCCAAATGTTGCTTTATGATGCCTTTGGACTTCGTCCGCAAGTTCATACAGATGCCGTTTAATAGTAGCTCCGAGAATTTCCAACTGTAGTCTGACGCTCTTTTGTAGGAAAGAGGGTTAGGCTCCTTTCAATAAAGAAGCGAGAGAGTTGGGATAGGTAACCGTTTACTTTTGGGCACATGCCATCAAATCCATTCCCGGAGACTCCTTCCGGTGGTTGAGGGAGCTTTGAAATATAGTAGTTAAACAGTGGCGGGAAGAAGCTACCACCCTGTGGGACCATCTGTTAAATTTTTCTTGGCTTGGTAGTTTTGTATCTAGAAATTATGACTCACATGATTCGCTGACCGCTGTTTGAGTCCCTGCGGGAGAGAGGAAGTCAAAATGTTTTCTAGTAACGTGGAGTGGCTGACGGTGTCAAATGCCTTTGACAGATCTAATGTTACTAGGACTGTTATTTCACATGGGCGGTTTCCGTTTAGGACGGCTTTCGCTACCGGGGAAGGAGGGTTATCGGACAATAAGACCCTCCCTTGTTGGCCGGTTTCCCCGGTTTAAGAAGGGGGCCATCCTCCCCATTTTCCAGATGTCTGGAATGATGAGAGTGGCCATAGATAGCTTGAGCACCTTGGTAAGGTAGTCTACTCCCGCAGTTGAATTGCTATGCAACTTCACAGCTATGGGTATTCCATACCGTCCCACGAAAACGGCCTTTGTAGACGTAGAAGGCGCCGGTTTGAAAAAACCGGATCAATCACCCTAATACATATATATGTATGAATGTGTAAATTATGCATAAATGGGAGTAGAACAAAAGTATCGATTTATGCATATTAAATTACAATTGCTGGCATACAAATAAGCTGATACGTAGCATTTGTAGATATCTATCAACCAGACATTTGTATCAAATGCGAGTGGGGGGGCGCGTTCACCTACTTATGTACTTATGTACTTCTGTGAGTTGGCACTGACTTTAAGTGAATGTTACTTTCACGATAGTATTTTACAATTTAACATTCATTTCGATGATTTTCTGCAAACACAATTAAACCCGGATTCATATAGATTTGTACATATTAGGGCTGTGCGATTATTCGATTACTCAATCAAGTTGGTTAATCAGTTATTCGGTTATTCAATTACTCGAGTAATCAAAATGTTGATTACCCAAAACGATGATTAATCGAGTTACTTGAAATATAATTACTCAAAAAAATTAATTTTGCTTATTAAAAGAGTTTGCTTTGGAAAAGGCTTATTTTCTTTTTTACACTCTTTATATGAAAAAAAAAAATTAATTTTAATTTTTGAAAGCAGAAAAGTTGTTTTCAAAGTATCAAGGAACTTCGACTTCTTTATATGTAAATAGTACTTTGAAATGCTGATTATTCATTTTACTCATAATGTTGATTAATCATAAAGCAAATTACTCAAATATTTCTGTTTTTGGTTAATCAAAATCTTGGTTACTCGAGTAACTGAACTTTTGAGTAATCATAATTTCCAATTAATCGAATAAGTGAGTTATTTACTTTATGATTAATTAAAATTATGAATAATCAATTAATCGCACAGCCCTAGTACATATACATGTATTTATGTAGGTAAGAACATTCAAAAGTGTATACATATATCTTTATTGATAAAAAAAAAAATGTTACACACACACACACATACGTGGTAAGTGTATTAAAGCGGAGGCGCTTGGCTTTCTTGCTGCCGTTACGATTTTATTGTTATCTTGATGACTGCGCGCGTAGGCCATTGGATTCCCACATGCATACTTGACTACATACCTACATACGTACATACATACATATATAAGATATGCCTTTCTGGTATCTGGCCCATTAGAGTTGGGGCGGCTCAATTACAACGGCTGTTGCCATTTGCTACTGATACGAATATTGCCTCAATATATATATTTATTTTTTTCCTTTTCGAGAGATTTATATTTTTTCGCGCTATCTGCCAGCTACTGTTAGCTGTTTGCAATTTCGATCGCACTACCCCACCAATTTATAAACATACAGGCCCAAGCCAATTCCCCAGCGACGAAGTGAGTATGAATGTACGTACGTACGGTATTCCCTTCGATTCGTACTTGTAACTTGAGGAGTACTTTATGTACACGCAAGAGTAACCGCTGGCAGTTGCGGCGGTTGGTTTGGTTCGAATACATTTCAGAACAAACATAGTACATACATGTGTATATTGATATTTATCCAAACATTTACGTATATTAGGGTGGTAGAAAAAAAAAAATAAAGTCGGATTTTGAATACTCTCATCCCCTAGAATTGTTCTATACCAAAAAAATATACCCCGGTTGTTTTATTTTGAAATCAAAAATATTTAGAGGTCGCTTAAAGCGCTCAAAGTTTTTCATGTATTTCATATGGGGGCCAAACAAGTTTTTGTAGAAATGGTATATAGTTCTCGAATGTAAATATTTTTTATTCGGAAAATTTGGTTTCTCTTCTGGAGACTGCCAATAATAATACCCAATTGTTTATTTAACAATTTTCTATTATTAGCTATTTTTTATAGGAGCCCTAAAAGCCTCAAACAATGAGATGGCGGAACCTATAAAAAATCGCTGGTATTAAAAAATGGTAAAATAAAATATTGGGTATTATTATTGGTAGTATGCTGAAGAGAAACAAAGTTTTCCGAACAAAAAAATATTTACATTCAAGTATTCTATACATTTCTACGAGAACTTGTTTTTTTAGGGACTTGTAAATATTTTTTGTTTTCAAAAAAAAAACCGGGTTTAATTTTTTCGGTATAGTTAAAACAATCCTAGGGGGTGCGAATTTTTGGACCACCCTAACCTACATAGTACATGCACATGCAATAGTGTTTTTACTCTTCGTATTGACGTTTCGCATGCTGTTATCGTCTACTTCCTAATTCCAATCGAATCTTGATTTGTAAGTCAATTGGCTGTTGAGATATAGTGAGCATACATCATACATACATACATATAAGTATATGCCTCAAATTATGCTTATGTTGGCTTTCCACCAGATATTCACCAGATGTTTGAATATTCACCAGGCCAGTCTCTCGCTCTCCGACAACCAAATGTCTGTATGTAAGCGATAGGCTGGAAAGTAAATGCGCTGCTAAGAATCTTGGAAGCATCTACACCTTAAAGCTTCAATAACTTGAATGCTTGCTGGTGAGCGAGTATAAGAGAATTCATGAATTTTCTGCTTCATTGTACACATAGTAGAACGATAACTAGCCACAACTGACTAAGAAGAGCATGCCTTTAAAGTTGGTGTTGCTTTTTTTGGTATAATGATTTATTTAAAAAAAAAGAATGGAAAGCCAAAAACATCATCAATAACCTACTATCCAATGACCGGTGCGCTTTGTCCGAGCTTGCTACTGAAAACATTTGATAAAAACTGTCAAGAGGATTCCGGATGTAGGTTTGAACATTAAACCAAGAAAGACAGCTCTTGTCCCGCTAGCCAGACTGGCAGCTGCCTCGACCCCAATGGGACCGCAGTCCTTTTATTTGAGAGGTTAAGAGACCACCTCTACAATTTAGGAATTTGGTAAGCGACTTAAGTATGTCGCTTTTGTGACGCTGCCAAGGAGTTTTCGTTAAACATCCTTCTGGGGTGTGTGACTGTTTCACACAAAAAGGAGCGGAGCATAGGCACCTCTGGCCAGGAAAGGAGCACATTAGTCCCCTTTAGTTAGAAAAAATGATAGCACTACTGATTTGTGGTTAGTTTTTCCTATTAAAAAGTATCTGCAGATGCGAGGCTTATGCAAACAAATAATACCTATCTACATAGATTGAAAGGTTTCAGTTAACTTAAAAATTAAACTCATTTTGATCCGGTGGCAACGCCTTCAAGAGTATTTTAGAAACAAAGCTTACTAAAACCTCTCCCGTTTGACAGCTATATTTAAGTATTTCATTTAACTTGATGATTAAAACAAATTTTAAATTTCTAAACAAGTGGCAACTCTCCTCAAAAATATTTTCAAAAGAAAGCTTTCTTAACCCTCTCTCGTTTGATACCCATATTGAAATATTTCGTTTAATATTTTAAATAAATTGATTTTGAATTTCTTAACAGGTGGCAACCCCATACAAAAATATTTAGAAATAAATTTGTCTTAAACCACTCTCATTAAGCACTCATACTAAAATATTTGCTATCAATTGTTAATTAAATTGATTTTAAGTTTATGAAAAGTTGGCAACTCTGTTCAAAACTATTTTTGAAATAAATCGTTTTTAAACCCCTTTTGTTGACACCTACATTGTTGTCATATTTGATCTAACTAAATAAATAGTTGACATTAACTTTTGAAAAAGGTGGCAACCCGCTTCAAATATATCCTATATGTTAATCCAAGCATACACACTCACGCCCTAAGAAAGCGTCATATTTTGTCGTGTAAAGTACAAAACCGCTTATCGTCGTTCTGCAAAAAAATTATTGTTGTTTTTTTTTTAATTTTTTTCCTTAGAAACGACCTCAAATTGTTGAATATTGCATTATGTTGATATGCGGTTTTGTACATTAAACGGCAAATATAATATTAGTAGAAATGATGGTAGGAAGGATGAGTTTTTAAAAATGTTTTTTTTAAAAAATTACCTCAGATGATAAAAGTGTTTAAGCTTAAGAAATTAAAATTAATTGAAATTATTGAGCTTTAGGCCGTTCTACCATGTGTCAATTATTGTTGTTTTTTTTAAAACATTTTTTCCTCAGAAATGCCCTCAAACGAATATTGAAGTTTTATAAATCTGGTCTAAAAACCGCAACATTTTTGTTGATGCACCCTAATGTACGAATAATAATGAAATATCGAAAATCTTATCAAGCCACAAACTTTCCCGAGTCTGCCTTGTAACCACTAAATTTTTTTGGGGGTATAAAAGCGAACTTCATTTCACTATCGAATTCCAAATTAAAGTTTAACAGCAAACACAAGTAAACGCATGCAAATATGTACACACAAACAACAAAATTCAACAAAAATCTTCTCACATTTCAACGCATTTCCTTCTACATTTCTCCAGCTCCTATCCCTTGCCAAGAAATGTGTTAACAAAACCGCAGAAACTTTACTTCGCCGTTGGTTTCGATCTTCTGGGTTAGTTGGTTGTTATTCGCATTGTTGTTGGCGGCATACTTCTTGCTTCACGGTTATTTTACGTTATAATGCATAAGCCAAACTAAGCTGGTATGTTGCCAGCTTCTGCTATCCTTTCATTGATAGAACGGAAACCGACAAACCGACTAAGATGTCGATGCGAAAGCCACGACTGAAGCCATTGAAGTTGGTTGCTTTACTCAAAATGAGTTTGTTTTACCCCTTTTTGCAGGTCGTCAGTGGTTAGAGTTTGGAAGGGGAAGCGAGGAAGATAGTTTTGTTTACATTTGTTTTTTTAGTTTTTTGGACAAGGGTTTTGAAGTTTACTAATGAGTGAATCCGCACAATTGCGGTTTGGTCAAGAAAATTTCAGCCAGAAATATACTTTCTACGGCTATTGTTTTAATGAAGTTTACGAGCAGTTTCACTTTTTCGAACACTACTTTTGAATTTCTGTCTCAAATAAAAACCGATTCATGCAAAAACGATATTTCATGTTTAAATTAAAAAAAAAACTTGCATACTATTTTTTATGCCTTGTGCACATCCTCAACTTCCAATGCCGCTGTGCAGGATATACGAATCGACATAAAGGTATGTGTGTGAAATGCCATCGGAATTGCAAATATTG
Organism: Rhagoletis zephyria; assembly: GCF_001687245.7. NCBI lineage: Eukaryota > Metazoa > Arthropoda > Insecta > Diptera > Tephritidae > Rhagoletis > Rhagoletis zephyria. The sequence goes on along the minus strand of NW_016162435.1, from coordinate 34,919 downwards.
CATCGAAATTGTTGCGTATGCATTGTCTGGCAAAAAACAATAACGCATTTCAAATTGGCTGAGTGCAAAATGTTTATCTTTTTTATTGGCAACTAAACAAAAAAAAAAAACAAGTTCGAAGCAGTCGGTCAGTTCAACGAGCAGGAGGGCATCAGCTGCCAGTTGGGTGTCAACAATGACACGTTATGCCATCAACATATTACAATTGTAGTTGTTGTGTCATTTCCACACCATGTCAAAAGGTGTACGACAGGAGCGCCATGCACATTGGAGTTGGAATTTTAATTGAAAAGTGGTCCGCGGGGGTATATGTACGTACATATTTCAGTAGAAATACGCATCGAGTTTTCATGTTGACATTAACTATGCAAAAACTGCAATAAAAACGTTTAGTACGTGGCACAAAAGGGCAAAAACTATCCATTCAGTTAGAAACTCTTGAAAGAGGAGCAATAAAAACTTCAAATTAATTAGCATTATTTGAAGTTTTGTGCACATAGGCGTGCATATCCGGTGCGCACGTGTATATATTTACATATGTACCAACAGTCACGGAATGGAATGGAATTTCCAAGCACTCAGACATTATTGGCCATTGTGCTTAGGGTCTCGAGAGAGGATTTAGAAGAAAGGCATATATAGGTGGGTTGGCAATTCATTGCTCCTCTGCAAACTTATCAGACTGCTTTGTGAATCTTAGCTGTTTGTTGAGGGAAACAGAATGTATATCGTCCCTTCTCAATACATCCGACCGAAAAATGTACCATCTAAGTCGGACGAAGGCTCGTAGGGCTCGTAGATTACTCCGTCATTGTCTGAGAAGGAATTTTGCTACCACCCTGTCAGGCCTTTTTAGGAAACACTTGGTTGTTTTGCAGCTGTCAATTCGACACCAATGGCTCGCATGCGTTTTATTTATGAGACCCTTGATGGACCCGATCGTTCTCGCTATGCTTGGCCCTAAACATGGCTGTGGTCCAATTAGTCGCTCTAGAGAACCACAGTTCGCCAATTCATTAACCGTATCCTTGCTTTGAACGCCGTAGAGTACTGACACCCACACAAGTGCAAGCACATTCTAACTTGTAATAGAGTTTAGCCTCAACTTACATTCCTGAACTAACTTTGACGTGGTGCGAGCGGTCTCAAAGGCCTTTAGATCAGCTTGGCTGTTATTGCGGATACTGATTTGATGTCCGCGTAAGCTTTTTTCAGTTATCCAGTCTGCTACTTTCTGTATTGCAAAGACTTCCGATTGAAAGACCGTTGCGATTGCACCCAAAGCAGTATAGCATCTGAAGTTACCGTCCAGATGCCATCCACCTCCAATAGCATTTTCAGTCTTTGAGCCGTCGGTATAGAAAGTTTACACCGAGCTTCCCAAGAAAGGTATTGCTTTACCAACCATCTAAGTAATTCTCTGTGCCCGAAACTCCGTTCGTCAACCCACCGTTTTTATTGCCTCCTTTGGGATCGCTAACTCCAGAGGGGCGGGAAAATCCAACGAAGCATTAAAAGCCTTTACTGACGTTGTACCCATGGTGCCGGTAATGTCTACACGCTCCTTCGTAGTCTGTTTAACACAGAAACTGCCTTACTGCGTGAATTACGATTAGATAGTGACCCGCTAAAACCTCAACCAAGAGTAAGAGCTGTGGCTTTGTAAATGTGATGAGTGACCTCGACCACTCCTGTCCACCCTCGGCCAGAAGGACCTTGCAATCGCGCATGGTTTTCGCCCAGCACACGCTGAGCTGACTTGAGACCCATAGCAAGAGTATACCACAGGTGATGATAATGTTCCAAGGGTACCTTTCCTAGCCAATTCGTCAGCCGCACTTACCTGTATTATTCTATGCATGCCGACTATGCGCAAAATATGTATTTTTTTATTATTACATTATTTTAATTAAATTTGTTTATCAGTGCGCAAGTAACATACAAAAATTGGATACGGACCCACATTCCCATAAAGAACCTTATGTGACTATTTTAAGAATATTTGGGGGAAAAATGGGCATTCACTTTAGTGCTAACTTTTCCGAATTGATGTTCATTAGATTTAATAAATGGGTTTGATCCGTTTATAAATTTACTCCACATTCAATAAAGTTGTAAAATTTTTCGTTCATATTCATTGCTGGTATTCCTCGTAGTTATAGTCCTCGTAATAATCGTCGGCATAATTTTGTAATGCTATAATTGATCCCTCATCTTGCACTTGCCTAAATTGAATAAGTATGATCAGATATGTCGTTACACCGCAGAGCATCTAAAAATAGTCAGAAAAATTAAAAGGCTTTAAAACTACCTCAGGTACTCTACATATGTGACTTAAGACTAAAACTGCAGTTGTGTATAAATAACTGAACAAATATGATACATATCTGTGTTCGTATGGAAAAGTAGCTTATGCCGAAAGGCTGGCTTTAGTATAAATCGGCATTCGCAGCATACGATGCGAATGACTCACTGGCGCTGAGCCGTTGAAGAACTTTTGGCAAATAAACGTGCAAGAAATAGTTCCAATACGAGCAAGTCAATATTCTCATTAAGTCTCATCAAAATATTGATTGTCGTTTAAAGAATAAAGGGAATGCTGCATTATACTAAAGCCCCAGCGTTTCGACATAAGCTACTTTTCATACGAACACAGATATGTATGTTTATATATATATTATTTTTGATTATACTTACATATAAATACATACATATCATCAAATCCAGGGTTAATAGGTATAATTGCAAAAGCACTTTGCAAATATAGAAAAATTGCGAAAACTTACCTGAAAAAAGGTGTTGTTGTTAATTGCTATAAATCCACAAGCGGTGAATTCTATCTTTTGTTTTATTGTTTTCGCTAAAAAGTTGTCTATCTGAAAGGAAAAAAGAATAGATTTAATTTCTCACAGAAATTTTACCTTCTCTTTAGCATAATTTTCTCGTACGTGATTTGGGTGGCTTGCGTTCTTCAACTGGATACGAGCAATTAGCTGCTTTGTTTTATTTGCCTGAAAAGAGAGAACAAATATACTTATGTATGTATGTAAGACTATAAGTTGACAACAACTTGATATGTATTTATAAGAAAATCATTTAAATTTGAAAAGGAATGTCAAAACCTATTTTTAAATGGGAATAACTAATGAAGTAAGTCCCCAGTCTTAATGATGAAGTGCTTGCATATGGGTATTTCCAAACTGGCATTACGTGACGCTTGTATGTCAAAGTGCTAAAAAAAACTGAAAAAGTAAAAATTTTAAAAAGTTTTTTTTAGGTTTGCATAGCATTTAAATGGCCCCTGGTTCAGCAAAAAAAGGATCAGTCCAGAGCCTTCGTATTGAACAAACAAAACCTTTTAAAACTTTTTTCGTCTGACACCCGTATTAAGATCAAAAAAAAAAAAAATAATCAATCAGACTAAAATTGAATGCGCTATAAGACTGTGTACTGAAAAAAATTCTAACACTTACGAGAAAAACAGTTTGGAATTTGTTTTAATATTTATTGTATTTTTTGTGGTTTTTTTACAAATTTTTAAACTTTGGTTTATATGAGGTTTGTAAGAGAATGAACTGTATTCCAATCGAAATTTCTTAAGAATAAAAAATAAACATATTTAGAGGTTACACAATATCACTTTGTATTGGCGCGCTATAGATATGACCGATACTGTATGTAATTTTTTTTGATTTTTAGATTTTATTGTTTTAAAAGAAACATTTTTGTTATTTTTTCATAATTTTTAGAAATTTATTTTATTAATTTTTTCTTTTTTCAATTAATTTATTTTTTAATTTAGTTAACTTTTTTCTTAATTTTATTGCTTTAAAAAGAATTTGTCTATTCACTTAATTTTTAGAAAACTTATTGCTTCTTTCAATTAGTCTTTCGAAAGACAGAAAAACGCTTTCAATCTTAAAAGATAATACCACGTTCAAATTGACGAGTTAAACATGTTAAATGGGCTTAAACAAGTTAAATGAACAAAATGTGTATATCAACAAGCTAAATCGCATGCAATTGTTGTTGGAAAATTTAACCCGTTAACTCATTTAACTCGTTTGAAAACCAGACGTGCACTTTATTATACTAAAATTTAATGGGCTACAAAACTGCATACATAAAAAAATTCTATAAAAAAATTAAAAAATTTTTAAATTTGTAATGTACTCATTTTTCTCAACTTCGGTGTAAAAAAAAATTCATTACTCAAATTATTGTGGAGTGCACCCCATAATACTATACTTAAATATTGCGCAATACTCAGAGCTACTATTGTGATTGAAAAAAATTTTTTATTTTTAGATGGCATTTTTTCGAAAACTTTTTTTTTATCAAAAAATTGTATGTGAATATTTTTTCAAGAAAATATTTTTTTTTGAAATATTTCTTTTCACAGAGAATTTTAATGTGTGTATGTGTGATTTTTTTTAATTTTTTCCTCGCTCCGTTCTCGAAATATTTCCAAAACTATAAAATCAATTTTTTTTTTTGTGCTCTAAAATTTTTAAAAAGTATATTAATGATGCTCAAATTTCATACTTAATTAATATTTATGTTTATTCATCAACCCTTAAAATTTGAAACAAATCAAACACATGAATTGTGAACCGCGTCCGTTTTGGTATGGAACCCCCCATATACATACATAGGTATGTATGTATGTATGCACATCACGCGAGCGGAACCCTAATCAAAAGCTTGTCGCAAAAAAAATGCTTACCTCATTGGCAGCTGCATCGCAACAACGCGTTAAGAGGGCGAGATGAGTTAAAAAGTACGTCAAAGTTGTGGTAATCCAAAAAAATTCCATCCAGTTAAATTCTCTTTCATACCATTTAAATAAATACAAATAATAACCAGTTGAGATGGTCGAATAAAATACGAAGCCGAAGTGAATTAGCACAGCGAAACTGGCATAATCATTTAAGGCTTCAAAAATCTCCACCAACTCCGTGCGAGTGCGATAAATGTATAAAAGTTTCGAAAAGTTTTCATCGTCAACATTTTCAAATATACCACTAGTATTTAAGGCATTGTTTCGCACAAATTGAGGCTTGCCGTTTTCACTGTTATAAGCTTACCACCAACAAATTGAATTGGCGAATGCGTATCGTTATCAAATGCAACAGTGTTGAGATGAATATAAAAAACAAACTACACATTATTGTATAGAAGACATAAATGCCAATCGCTAAATAGGTAAGAATGTATTCCATGTGAAAAAATCCCACGTACATACACGCGTTTGCACATAAATACGGCACAGTCATAAGTAAATATTTGTTGTGGAAATACGAAACGCTCTCCCATCGCACATGCTGCGGCGTATTATTGCGCGCCAGTGATTTATCCAATTTTAGTATTTTATTCAATATTTCAATAAGCTTATTAGTTTTGCGTACACCCAAAAAAGATACAACAATGAAATCCATTACACATAAAAATAAATCCAAGAGTTGATTAATGCTGTATGAGCGTAGGTTGGTGAATAAGCTCCAGAACAGCGCTGGTGCAGTCAGTGTGTAAATGTGCAAAGCAATTATAGCCGCTTTGATGAGCAGCACAAACTGGGTGTAGGCCTTTTGACAACTGCTGGGCGTTGTGATTTCATATTGATTGCGGACATTGTAGCAAGGCAATATGCCGAATGCTTTTAATGTGAAAATGAACCAGTCGATGTCTTTTAGTGTTGAGGGATCTGTTTTGTAGGTGGTCGAGCGAAGACGCTTAATGTGGTTTAGGTTTTGTGCGCGCATGTTGCTTTTTTTTAGTTTTAGTTTTTTGTTATTTGTTGAACTATCACAATTTATGTTTTGAGCACAATTTCCATCACTAGAACTTAAAACTTCGTTTCTAAAATATTTTGAATATTCCTACAATTTTATAAGTATTTAATAAGAATGCATTTAATAAGAATGCTAAAATTTTAAATAGAACAATTTCCGCTTTTCTCTTTGGTAAATATTTATATTAGCTGCACACAACAAAATATATAATAAATAAATTCATTACACCATGGCGTATGAGTGATATGCACATACTCCTGCTACATTTGCACCTACATATGTGTGCACATTAAGGTGGCCCAAAAATGCATGTGAAAAAGTAAATTCGAATTTTTATTGCTCTTACCCGCTAGCATTGCGTTGGTACTCCATCCGAAAATCCTTATGGCTTCTTTCATAAAAAAATAAAATAGATTTGAAGTGCCTTTATGCAGTGAGATTTTCAAAAATATTTGATTTATGAAACATATATATTAGCTAATATATTTTCGAAGGTATTTAATACTCGAAATTTTATTTATATTCTTATAAATCGATCCTACACATCGTGCACTTTCTTCAAAGGTGTCTTAATTAAGTATTTACCTTATCTTATCACTTTAACTGAATAAAAATTTTCAAATAAGTGGCAACCCGCTACAAAAATGTTCTCGGCAGTAAAATTTCTTAAAACTCTTTAGTTTGATACCCGTATTGTAATATTTCATTTATCATATCAATTAAATCAAATGAACATTTTCAAATGGGTGGCAACTTTCCACAAAAAATAATTTCAACTGTGCGACTTCTTAAATCTCTTTTGACAGCCATATTGATTGAAATCTTTAGTTTATCTTATTAATTTATTTAAACTGAAATTTTGAAACAGGCGGCAACTCTCTAATTGTTTTTTTTTTTCTATATTTTAGTATGGAAAACCTTGAACGCTTTGAGCGACCTCTAAAATTTTTTGTGCAAAATGAAAAAAGAGGGGTATATTTTTCGGCATAGAGCAACCCTAGGTTATGAGAGCATTAAAATTCCGACTTTACTTTTTTTTTAAGCCACCCTAGTGTACCTATACATATCGGTATGTGTATTTGTGCATGTTTCCTTGTGGTTAAATATTGCACATAATTGAAGATTCTTATCGAAACGAAGTACTTACACTAATTGAAAATATGTACTGTGAGGTTCAGGTTAGATCAAAAGATTTTGTATTCAGTGCAAGCTTCAGGGTTTGTTTCTGTTTTCGCTGGAGGTGCTACAATAAAAGCATGAAATGTGGCCTTAAAATTCAAATTAATAAAGCTGACACTGTTGTATTGTGTGTTTCGAAAAATAATCAAAGAAAATCCTACCTAAATCCTAATTTTAATAGCGCTACATCTACATTCGAACTTAACTCCGCTTGAACAAAATTTCCTATAGCTTAATGTACGACCGGTTGGGTGATACACCCAGTGAAGTGTCAGGCTTGCTAGTGGAAACAGCGGACTGCATTTAAGGTGAAAACTTTTCAGAAAGCTCTTTCAACAGAGCAAAAAGGTCGTATCAGTGAAATGAGGAGAGAGGCTGCTCCAACCGAAAATTTCTTAGACAGCAAAAGAGGGAATCGTTGAGACACTAATTCGAGTCATTAAAGAAATCCCTTCAATAGTTAGAATAGCTATTTTTTGTATGGGTATACGCTTCTTAAGGAAGCAAGGTGGCACCTGTACAAACAACTAAGAGACCCAAAAATTCTTTCCTCAAGCATGTTTCGTTCGTTTTCGTTTGATGGACTCGTTCGCAAGTGTTTTCTTCTAAAAGTTTCCTTCGACTACTGGTGATCATATGTGGAAAAGTTTTGGTAACTCGCAAAAGATTAATCAATCCACATTGCAACACCTTGTATCTCGACCGTAATTTTAGAAAGCGATGGTAAAAGCAAAAGCCCTGACTATTAGTGAGTTGAGTTCAAGTTTCGCCATCCCAACTTAGTTAGCTCCCAAACCGGTCTAACCCGGCACTTCTGACTCGTTTAAACGGCATGTAAATGTAACTTTTCCAGCAACTTAACAAAGTTTTCAAAAGTATTGGGTTGAACTGCATAAAAGCTTTAATGTATTTTCAAACTGCTCAAATATGCAAAGAAAGTTATGGAACCTAAATGATGTTCATATTGCACAAAAAACAAAAAACAAAAACAAAAAAAAAAATCAGGCAACATAACAAAAGCAGTTCGCCGGCCATTAAGCCATTAAAGCAGCGTTTCCACAACGTCGTAATTTGCCACCGGCTTTTTAAGAGCAGCTGTTGGAATTTTAAACTTTTCAGAATAATGTTTGAACGATTTATAACTTTGTTGGCTTTTTTTTTTTTTGGGTTTATGTATAAAAACTTTAAAACGCAACAATTCAATAGCATGGCCATCAGTAACAGGCAGCAGCAACAAAAAGCATAAAGGCAAGAAAAAATTTAAGGACATACCAGTGTTTTTTTTTTTGTGGAGAAAAATGTGCATACAAGTCGAGTGTGGCAGTCGAAAAGTGGCAAGCGAAATATTTATGAACAAAAAAATGTCAACACAAAAAAAAAATTACAGCAGCGGTAACATGTTAATATTGAGCAAATGTATTTATGTATGTATGTAGCAACATTGTAGCATTGCACGACACAATAGTGACATGTTTGTGGCAAGTGAAATTTTAATTGGACGAACGTTGTTGTTGTTGTTGTTGTTGTATGCAGTCACATGTGACTTTGTCCGCCACTCTTTTGCATAAATAATAAACAAAATGGCCAGCATACAAAATGGCCAGTCGATAACAAAGGGGAAAAAATAGGCAAACAAATACATATACATAAAAGCAACAACCATTTTATGGCATTTTCGTTGCAAGTGTTGCAAACTA
>NW_016162435.1:0-22931 GCF_001687245.7 Rhagoletis zephyria | reverse complement strand
CAACAATAAGTTGCTAGAGCACTTTAAAGGCTCAAAATTGACCCCAAAATAAGGCAATGTTTACCGTTGTTTTTACGACAGAAACCGAATTGGTTATTTACAAAAATGAATCTGTCGACAGGTTTGGAATTTTATCTTTGAAACGCCATACTTTTCTTTGAAATCGCTTTATTAGTTCTCGTGCAATAAGCGTTTTTGTGAAGCTCTAAAAATTACAACTAAAACATTTGAACATAGCCCCCATACCTTAAGGTAAGACGTATTCTACGTCAAAAATCGACAAGCAAAATATATTTGCGGTAAGCTAACAATAAACTTACTACAGTAAGCCAGACATTCGGAAAATGTTTACTCCAAATATGTATTCACAGCGAAAAAAGCACCTAATAAATTGGAACAAAACTAATGAGATATCTCTACGGTTTTTTGTTAGGGAGATATTGCATTTACTTTCAGAGGGACAATTTTTTTGATAAAACCAAAAATAAATCTTTTGGTTTTTATAAGGTTGCCTAATTAAATGCTAAAAAAAGAAGTTATAAAAAATTCCACGCCGACCTGTCCTTGATCCCGCGACCTTCTGAACGGCAATTTACAGCTCTACCTACTCGGCTACGGTGCTCGTCTTACCGACAGTATTGATTAATATGAATTTAATATAAATTCAAGAAGATATCATATGAAAGTAAGGAGTAAAAATTTGTGAAGCGGGTCACCATTTTTTCGAGGGTCGAGCTTTTTTGTGCAATTATCTGTTTAAGCTTTACAACGATAAAAGAAAAATAAAATTTTCACTATTTTTCGAAATTCGAATTATTTTGGAAGTTATAGCTATTAGAATTTAAGAAATTGTTTAGAATTTAATTGTTTTCCCGCGATTGGTAATACCGATTCTGGTCATATTTTAAACAGTTGAGAATGATGATGTTTTCTTCCCATTTTTATTTTTTATTTGGCCATATTTGTTTTTTTTTATAGAAGTTATAAAAATTTATTGAAATATTACTGACTTCTCAATGGCTTCCAAATCGCTAATATTGCTAATATTGTTGTACGTGCAGAAAAAAAAATTTTGCCGCAATCCATCGAGACGGAAGTTATTCACACTTTTCTTTTGTCGTCTAATGTATTTTGTATGGAAAACGTTCGCCGTAGTTATTCACCTCGCATGAGTTTTTCAACAAGTATCGATTGACAACCAGTATAGCGCGCTTGGGATACTTATTTCATAGTTTTCTATACAAAATATATTGTGCGTCAAGATAAAAGCTTGAATAACTTTCGACTCGATGCATTGCGGCAACATTTTTTTTCTGCAAGTAATTACTAATAGAACGTAAAGCAATATTTATTAGCCCAAGATACGTTTTTAAAGTCATTGAGATGTCAGTAATATTTAAAAAAATGTAATAACTTTTATAAAAACAATGTATGGCCAAATAAAAAATAAAATTGGCAAGAAGTCAATATCGTTCTCAACCGTTTAAAACATGAGCAGAATCGGTATTACCAATAGCTATAACTTCCAAAATAATTCGAATTTCGAAAAATTGTGAAAATTGTATTTTTCTTTTATCGTTGTGAAGCATAGACAGATAATTGCACAAAAAAGCCCGACCATCGAATAAATGGTGGAACACTTCACAAATTTTTACTCTAAAAAGCAGGGACGTGAACCGGTTTTTTTGAACCGGAAAACCGATTTTTCTATTAATTAACTGAACCATTAACCGAACCGAAATTTTCCACAAATGTTTGATCCGAACCGAAAACCGAACCACTTTTCATAAAGGTTTAAAGGTTCGTTGAAACCAATTTTCAATAGATAAATTTACACGCTTTTGTTTCTTTTCGTTAAATATGGTAATACATACCATGTTTGTTTACCATGTGGCAATATCAAATGTAAAGGCAACTCATCTCATTTAACATACACATAGACTTGCGCGTAATATTTTTTTTTTTTGATTTCCGAACCGTCGAACCGAACCGAAGCCCCGGTTCAAAGACCAAAAAACCGCTGTGACGAACCAATCCAAAAGTACAAAAACGATTCGAACCGCTGAACCGAACCCACCAAATTTTCCATCCGGTTCAAGTCCTTGCTAAAAAGAATTAAATAAATTAAGGAATACATCATCAGTGATGCCGTTTTTGCCCTTTGGTGGCTAGACTTAGCTACCATATACTTTTTTTGGCCACATAAATTTAAAATTACCCCTAGACCTTTTCTTAGCCCTTTGGAGAATTTATTCATACTTGGCATGAAAAAGTGGTATATGCTTAATTTGATCTCATTTTTTTTTCATTTATGTCAGAGATGAATTTTTAAACTAAGAAAGACTGATATATATACACATATGTATTGTATGTTCGTTACGTTTTTATACATAATATAATAATAATAGATTGGCGCTTACACATATGTTAGTGTTTGGCCGAGGTTCCCCTCCGACTTGTGGCGTGCGCCTTGATGTTGTCACACAAAGCGGAGGGACCTACAGTTTTACGCCGACTCCGAACGGCGGTTGTATTTTTATGAGAAGCTGTTTTTCATGGCAGAAATACACTCGCAGGTTTGCCATTGCCTGCCGAGGGACCTCTGCTGTTAACAAAAAAGTAAGTGCGCCTGGGCCACATTAGAGAAGTGAAACTTACGTTACATACATATCTATTTTGTCTCATAACCAATATACATACATACATATGTATATCTGCGTTTGCTGAAGGTTATATTTTTTGTATATTTTCTATCTAGATCCCTACCTCTACCTCTGTTCGTTCTAATTACTTTATGTTATTCTGTTTTTCTTTATCTTCATTTTTATCTTTATACTTTTTCGATAACAAAATCGATAGTAAAATCCAATAAAATATCAATAACAAAACCGATAAAAATATCGATAACAAAATCGATGAAAATGTCGATAAAAATTTCGATAGCAAAATCGATAATAATATTGGTAGAAAAATCTATTAGAAACTCGATAAAAATAACCATAACAAAATCGATAAAAATATCCATAACAAAATCGATACAAATATCGATAACAAAGTCGATAAAAATATCCATACCAAAATCGATAAATATCGATAACAAAATCGATAAATATCTATATCAAAATAGATAACAAAATTGATAACTATCGATAACAAAATTGATAAATATCGATAACAAAATCGATAAATATCGATAACAAAATCTATAAAAATAGCGATAACTAAATCGATAAAATTATCCATAATTAAATCGATAACGAAATCGATAACAAAATCGATAACAAAATCGATAAATATCGATAACAAAATCGGTAAATATCGATAAATATCGATAAATATCGGTAACAAAATCGGTAAATATCGATAACAAAATCGACGAATATTGATTAAAAAAATCTATAAATATCGATAGCCAAATCGAAGAAATAGCAATAACAAAATCCATTAAAATATGGATAACAAAATCAATAAAAATATCGATAACAAATCGATAAAAATATCGACAACAAAATCGATAAAAATATCGATTATTGTATCGATAAGTTCCGAAAATATCGACAGCAAAATTGGTAAAAATATCGATAAAGAAATCGATAAAAATATCGATAACAAAACCGATAAAAATATGGATTATTTTATCGATAAGTCCCGAGAATCCCGAAAATCTCTAAAATCCCAAAATAGCTCCCAGATTGAGTCTCTGTGTCTCTCTCTATATTCTTTCCTCTTTAATTACCTTTATTTTAATCGTTCTTCCTCTNGCGATAACTAAATCGATAAAATTATCCATAATTAAATCGATAACGAAATCGATAACAAAATCGATAACAAAATCGATAAATATCGATAACAAAATCGGTAAATATCGATAAATATCGATAAATATCGGTAACAAAATCGGTAAATATCGATAACAAAATCGACGAATATTGATTAAAAAAATCTATAAATATCGATAGCCAAATCGAAGAAATAGCAATAACAAAATCCATTAAAATATGGATAACAAAATCAATAAAAATATCGATAACAAATCGATAAAAATATCGACAACAAAATCGATAAAAATATCGATTATTGTATCGATAAGTTCCGAAAATATCGACAGCAAAATTGGTAAAAATATCGATAAAGAAATCGATAAAAATATCGATAACAAAACCGATAAAAATATGGATTATTTTATCGATAAGTCCCGAGAATCCCGAAAATCTCTAAAATCCCAAAATAGCTCCCAGATTGAGTCTCTGTGTCTCTCTCTATATTCTTTCCTCTTTAATTACCTTTATTTTAATCGTTCTTCCTCTATCTTCATCTTTACTTTTATCGTTATCCTCATCCTCCTCTTTGTCTTTACTTTTATGTTTATCATTTTCTTCATCTACGTATTGCCCTTATATATAGGTATGAGTAAAGTGTTTAAAATTACCTTGGTCTTTATTTTTGCCTTTATCTTTACGGATCTTTGTTTTAGTTTTTATTTTTACTTTTGCCTTTATCCTTTTCTTTATCTATGTACGTAGTCACCTTTATTTTCATTCTTGTATTGGTCTTTTTCTACTTTTTAACCTTTTATTAGCAAATTTTTGTTAAATTAATACCATATGCATATACCCAATAAGCACTTATTTCAGCCCCAACCATTCCCGTTGCACCGTTTCCGTTGCACCATTTCCGTTGCATCATTTCCGTTGCACCATTTCCGTGTGCAATTTCCGTTGAATTTGCCAATTTACTCCCAACCAACCAACCGCCGCTAAAGAAGTTTCACTTCAATAAATTTAGTTCTTTAGATATTCAAATAAAGTAGTATGTGTTACTGTAGGGATATATTGTTCACACTTGCGAAAAAATTTCGACTAATTTGTTAAAAAAAAAACACACATAATTATATTATTTTCATTTATTATAATGCAGTAGTAACTATAATTAATATTTTATACTCTTTGATGTGTTTCTGTAAAATTGTTGCGCTCCAGACGCCAAACTTGCATACATTGCCATTTAGCCCACTAAGTCCAGCATTAACAATCCTTAAATCGGCCAATAACCATGCACACTTTCGACATAACAGCAATCTTAAAAAATGCGACTCGTGCGCTGCGTGGGTAAATTTCGGTTTCGCTTGAACTTAAATTTCCTTATTTGTTTCTTATTAATACTGCCTTTATTCTTCCAACGAAAATACAAAATCTCACCCACAAAAGCAACCACACATAGAGACATACTTGCGATATATTGAACTTGTATCCAAAAAAAGTCATCCACGACCAAAGGTCGTCCATAATCCAGCGGTCTACTCAAGTCCTCAATCACTATCAACTTAAATTTTGCCATTACGAAAAAATTGAGCGCCACCCATATTGTTATAATGCCTGAAGAATGTAGACGCAGTACAAAGTCATCTAATAGATCACGATAGGGCAGATCAGCACGAATGGGCATGGAGAGAGGCACAGTTTTGAAAAAACACAAGTCCGAATTGAAGTAGAATATGGGCCGGTTGAAGAGCCTCTGTTGGGATTCGAAGGCCTCCCAGCGAATACTTGAAACAGGAAACACATATTTTGTTTTCAAGCTAGATCGGCGCTTCAGCCACGCGTCGTATTCTGGTACCATTTTTACCAGATGCATGTGTTTCAAAAGACTCTGATTTTGTTTTATGACAGATAACTCGTCTGCAGGAAATAGAATTGTCAAACCAGCAGCTTCCAAATCTTCGTAACTATGATGCATCGGTAGAAGAGGAGGATGGGTGAAAAAGGACTGCAGGTAAGCTTGGTAAGTTGTATTAGTAATGATGCTCATGAAACAAAGCAAAAATACGATGAACTTTATTTTATAGCTCGGCTGAGCTGCTAACACGAAAGACTGACCCAACATGCCGCGAATGCTCTGATCGTTTAGAAAAAGGTTTATAAAGTTGATTTGCTTGCTTTTATTGAAAAGAGTAAGCAATGCGGCGAAAATTACTATAAACACGAAGATATAAAGGAGCATTGGAAATCGTACGATGGCAAGAAACAGCTGATTTATGGGCACATTTTCCGGTAGTGGCACCATATAGCAATAGTCCATCGTCTGCACTGGATACGACAGCTTTTCTAAGTCGTCATTAGGTGTCACAAATGTCATTCCAGCGGCTATATCGATGGTGCCGTTCTCCGCGAGCTCCTGCAGTACTCCGTAAAAAACGGATTTTCCCACTTTATAGGGATGATTTATAAACAGCGTCGTATTACGTCTGGCTGCGAAAACTCTTAGTGTTCTACCTATATACCCCTCCACCTCCACATTCCCATCCGGCTTATAGTACAGCATGGAGCGCGGTTCAAGTTGATCGGGATAAATTAATATTGGCGTACCGTACATATTCTGGAATTGCTGTTCGAAGATGGCGCTCGAAATCTCACCTGGACGTTTAAGACTTTTCTCTTTGTAACGAGGCGCATCCAGCGGAAATTTGTTGCAAGTGTAATAGTTTTGGGTTGCACTGAAATCCCTTTGAATTATTAAAACATTGTAAATGTCATTGGCCATTGCGTCGAGGCAATATTGTTTTACCAGCACAAGATCGGTTACATGTGGCACATAAGCCACTATACGTGTTTGCTTCAAGCTTCGAAACACTCTTAGCTCTGCTAATCTAGCAGCTAAGCTTGATTGGTGTAGGCAGAGCAAAATCAGCAGCTCTTTTGAGAATTGCGCCTTGTAAGTATACGCCAACCTTTTGTTTAGAAGTACGACAGGCATCGATATTTCTTTCAGGACATTATCAAAAATGCAATCATCTGCCGATGTCTGGCATATTGCGATTGTATTGAAATCACGTTCCATGCGGATCTCCTGTAGCAATTTTAGTAATTCTCTGTTCATTGTGTCATTTTCGGCAGATAAAATTTGCAAAGGTTTCGCAGTTGTCGGCGTGACTGCCAGCAAAAAAACAAGCATCAAGCACTTCAAGCGCACCTTTGACATGGCAATGGAGTATAGTGAACGGCGTGACTAGAAGAACTGAGCTGCGCTAATACTCACCTGGCCTTAAATGGACATCTGGGGTGTGCATTGCGTGGAAATATTTGAAGTTCATCTATAATAACCGACGTTTACGCAGACAATTTTTGGCACGACCTTTTTCATGTTTTTTTTTTTTTTTTTTTTTAACGAGACACGCCAATTCCATGCCAGGCTGTGACGGCCCTGAGTGTGTTTCTGCAATGAAATCAACAATCAAAAATCATAAACGAACTGTTTTTACAATATCTATAATAACAGATGTAGATTGATTTAAGCACATGGGTTGTGGGTAAACATGTAAGCTCGTATTGAGATCAAGTTATAGACCAGGGGTGGCCAACAAATTTTACTTCCCGAGCTAAACGACAGCAACGTAAATAAAAATTACAACATCGTTTCCGGAATAAAAAAAAAAAACAATAATTCTTCTCTAAACTATTTTGGTACTAAACTAACAACAAAGCAATGCTACAAACCTACAACTCAGCTAATTCGAACCAACGCGAAGCAGCAGTGAATAAGGGGTGTGCTGGAGCTATGTAATAATTACCACAATATTGCAGCCTTATTGCTTTCTTGATGATATGCTGCTGATGTGCAGAAATTGCGCAGAAAAAACTTTTGATGTGCCAATGATTAGCAATTGATTTTCAAAATTTTGTTCCTCGAAGTTTTCTCGTAGGAGCGTGATGCTATTTCATAAAAAGTAGCACTGCCTAAGAGTTTCAAAAGTTAATAATCAGTGTTATCTCCAGCTTTTGTCGTGTTTTACCAAAATTTACAGGACATACAATTTTTATTTAGCTGAATAAATTGACACTAAATTGTGGCATATATGCCAATTCAAACGGTAAAATTTGTAGTCATAACCAGTGTTGTTATTTAAAATTTTTAAATTGTACCAAATTAATGACAAAAAGTGTAACTTTTGGAGCTTAATAGTACTTTTCACCATTTCCGTCAACGCATTACTTCGCTTTTCCCGCAACCAAACAAAACCATTTTTTTTTTGTCTACTGCATAGTGTTTATTGTTCAGTTCATTGCACAGCTTCAATTAGTGAATAAAAACGATGAAAATTTGATGAAACTTTGTTGATTTTTTTCAATCTTTCAAGTTTGGATTTATTTGTAAGGGTTTTGTTAGACAATGAGCTGCAATGTTATAAAAAAAAAAATAATTAAAAAGAAAAAATAAAATAAATACCGGGTGACCGTGTAATTTTGTCAAAGATGAAGACAATAATGATAAAAATTAATACAGTATATAGGTCAGTTCATATTAATGAAAATAAATCACATAAAATGAGATCACTATTGATAAAATGTAAATCCTCAATAAAAATTTTTAATTTCAACGCAAGAAATTTACATAAATTTTTTTACTTTAAACACCCTGAATTGCTCAATTACTTCTATGTATGTCTACAGGATCGCCATTCGGTAAATTGCATTTCCAAACATTTTTTCAAAATAAAGAGCTATGAGGGATATTTCACCTGCCTGTGATAAGAATTCGCAATCATCATAACGCACAACACTAATATTACTGTTCACAATCACGTTTACATCCAAAATTACAATTCATAATTTCATTTTGTAGCAAATATGAAATATAGGTATATCCATTTACTTAAATGTAAAGAGTTAAAGTGCTAGAAGATTTGAGAGTTTGGTTCAAAAAGGATTTTTGATGTTGAAATTGTACTTAAAATCGGAAAATTGTACTTTTGTATTTTTTTTAAATTAATTGTACTGAAAAAAGTACAATTGCACTTAAGATATCAACACTGGTCATAACTTCTGGGACCTGATGTTGTTGTGAGCCAAAGTGTGCCAACTGTGCACCCCTGATATAGGCAAACCAGTATAAACAAACATTTAAATAGATACATTTTTATGTATATAAATACATACAATAAAGAGGGGAACACAGTTATAAGTAAATTAGCCTTCAAATATAGAGTTCGTTTTGTGTTGCAGATAAACAGTTATTTAAATGGTACACTGACCAGTTTTCTAATTAGTGATACAATTGTAGAGTTATTGTGTTTAGTTGCTTTGGTTTAAAATTGTGGTATTCTCTAAGTCTCGCAAAACCCTTGCACGTTGTACGCATTGCACGGTTTGTAAAATACCGTGCGAGGGTTTTGCAAGACTTAAAGAATACCCCTAATGTTTTCAGAATAGAGCATGGAGTATGCGTACAGCATACATGTGTATGTATGCATGTAAGGGACTATAATTTCAGGACCCTCAATGGGTAAAGCGGCCTCTGGCCGGCTGGTTGGTGCCCTCAAAAAACTAGCACTACTGACGAGAATTTGAGTGTACTGTGCACAAGCCACCGAAAGAGTAACCCTGTCATAGCGGAGGGTAGGGCGGCCAAGCAAGTATACAGTGAACTATTAAGTAGCTGGGTATTATTATTGGGCTTATCCACTGAAGTTAAGCAGAGTTTTCCGATCGAAAAACATTGATTTTCAAGAATGCCATACCATTTCTTCCAAAAGTGGATTTCCCCATATTTATTTATTTATTTATTTAACAATCTAGAAATATAACATTTCTTACAGACTATGAACAGTTTCGAATCTAATCTAGTAATTCATTTAAAACTAAATTGAAGTTGAGAGCATATTGAACTCTTTTAATGCTCTATAAATATTTAGGCGCATTAGCAGCATAATTGGTTCTGGCTACTTTCAATGAAAAAAAGTAAGTGCGCCTGGGCTACACTGGAGAAGTGAAACTTACGTTACATACAAATCTATTTTGTCTCATACCCAATATACCATCACTACACACGAATAAAGGCGCGACAGTGTTTTGACGGCGAAAAAAGGCGCGTAAAAAAATTTTGCGAAAAAAGATGCATCTGAAAAACTTCGGGGAAGTATGTTAAGAGTTTTTGACGCTAAAGTTCTTTTATGCGTCTTTTTTCGCCGTCAACTTTCGAGCTCGCGCCTTTATTCGTGTCTAGTGACGATACATACATAAATATGTACATCTGCTTATGCTTAAGGTTATATTTTTTGTATTTTTTCTATCTAGATCCTTACCTCTACCCTGTTCGTTCTAATTACATTTATGTTATTCTGTTTTTCTTTATCTTCATTTTTATATTTATACTCTTTCGATAACAAAATCGATAGTAACATCCAATGAAATATCGATAACAAAACCGATTAAAATATCGATAACAAAATCGATGAAAAATTCGATAAAAATTTCGATAGCAAAATCGATAATAATACTGGTAGCAAACTCTATTAGAAACTCAATAAAAATATCGATAAAAATAACCATAACAAAATCGATAAATATCGATATAAAAATCGATAACAAAATCGAAAAATATCGATAAAAAAATCGATAAATATCGATATAAAAATCGATAACAAAATCGAAAAATATCGATAAAAAAATCGATAAATATCGATAACAAAATCGATGAAAAATTCGATAAAAATTTCGATAGCAAAATCGATAATAATACTGGTAGCAAACTCTATTAGAAACTCAATAAAAATATCGATAAAAATATCCATAACAAAATCGATTAAAATATCGATAACTAAATCGATAAAAATATCCATAACAAAATCGATAAATAACGATAACAAAATCGATAAATATCGATATAAAAATCGATAACAAAATCGAAAAATATCGATAAAAAAATCGATAAATATCGATAACAAAATCGATAAATATCGATAACAAAATCGATAAATATCGATAAGAAAATGTATAAATATCGATAGCACAATGTATAAAAATGTCGATAACTAAGTCGATAAAAATATCCATAACAAATTAGATAAATATCGATCCTAAAATCGATAAATATCGATAACAAAATCGATAACAAAATCGATAAATATCTATAACCAAATCGGTAAATATCGATAACAAANAGAGCATATTGAACTCTTTTAATGCTCTATAAATATTTAGGCGCATTAGCAGCATAATTGGTTCTGGCTACTTTCAATGAAAAAAAGTAAGTGCGCCTGGGCTACACTGGAGAAGTGAAACTTACGTTACATACAAATCTATTTTGTCTCATACCCAATATACCATCACTACACACGAATAAAGGCGCGACAGTGTTTTGACGGCGAAAAAAGGCGCGTAAAAAAATTTTGCGAAAAAAGATGCATCTGAAAAACTTCGGGGAAGTATGTTAAGAGTTTTTGACGCTAAAGTTCTTTTATGCGTCTTTTTTCGCCGTCAACTTTCGAGCTCGCGCCTTTATTCGTGTCTAGTGACGATACATACATAAATATGTACATCTGCTTATGCTTAAGGTTATATTTTTTGTATTTTTTCTATCTAGATCCTTACCTCTACCCTGTTCGTTCTAATTACATTTATGTTATTCTGTTTTTCTTTATCTTCATTTTTATATTTATACTCTTTCGATAACAAAATCGATAGTAACATCCAATGAAATATCGATAACAAAACCGATTAAAATATCGATAACAAAATCGATGAAAAATTCGATAAAAATTTCGATAGCAAAATCGATAATAATACTGGTAGCAAACTCTATTAGAAACTCAATAAAAATATCGATAAAAATAACCATAACAAAATCGATAAAAATATCCATAACAAAATCGATTAAAATATCGATAACTAAATCGATAAAAATATCCATAACAAAATCGATAAATAACGATAACAAAATCGATAAATATCGATATAAAAATCGATAACAAAATCGAAAAATATCGATAAAAAAATCGATAAATATCGATAACAAAATCGATAAATATCGATAACAAAATCGATAAATATCGATAAGAAAATGTATAAATATCGATAGCACAATGTATAAAAATGTCGATAACTAAGTCGATAAAAATATCCATAACAAATTAGATAAATATCGATCCTAAAATCGATAAATATCGATAACAAAATCGATAACAAAATCGATAAATATCTATAACCAAATCGGTAAATATCGATAACAAAATCGATAAATATCGATAACAAAATCGATAACAAAATCGATAAATATCTATAACCAAATCGGTAAATATCGATAACAAAATCGATAAATATCGATAACAAAATCGGTATACATATATCGATAACAAAGTTGATAAATAGCGATCACAAAATCGATAAAAATCGATGACAAAATCGATAAATATCGATAAAAAAATTGATAAAAAATATCGCCAACAAAATAGTTAAAAATATCGATTACAAACCCGATAAAAAATCGATAAAAATATCCATAACAAAATCGATAAATATAGATAACCAAATCGGTAAATATCGATAAAAAATTGATGAATATCGATAACAAAATCGATAAATATCGATAACAAAATCGATAAATATCTATAACAAAATCGATAAATATCGATAACAAAATCGATAAAAATATCGATAACAAAATCGATAAAAAATATCGCCAACAAAATAGTTAAAAATATCGATTACAAACCCGATAAAAAATCGATAAAAATGTAGCTTGTTATATCGATAAGTTCAGAAAATATCGATAGCAAAATTGATAAAAATATAGATAAAAATTTCGATAAAGAAATCGATAAACAATCGATAAATATCAATAACAAAACCGATAAAAATGTCGATTATTTGATCGATAAGTCCCGAGAATAGAATAGAATAGTTTCCAGGTTGAGTCTGTGTGTCTCTCTCTATATTCTTTCCTCTTTAATTACCTTAATTTAATCTTTCTTCCCCTATCTTCATCTTTACTTTTATCGGTATCCTCATCCTCCTCTTAGTCTTTACATTTATGTTTATCATTTTCTTCATCTAAATATTCCCCTTCACATTTGCCCTTATATATATGAGTAAAGTGTTTAAAATTACTTTGGTCTTAATTTTTGCCTTTATCTTTACGCATCTTTGTTTTTGTTTTTATTTTTACTTTTGCCTTTATCCTTTTCTTTATTTATGTACGTTTTACTTTCATTCTTGTATTGGTCTTTTTCTATTCTTTAACTTTTTATTAGCAAATTTTTGTTAAATTAATACCATATGCATACACACAATAACCACTTGTTTAAGCCCCAAACATTTCCGTTGCATCATTTCCGTTGCACCATTTCCGTCGCATCATTTCCGTGTACAATTTCCGTTGAATTTGCCAATTTACTCCCAACCAACCAACCGCCGCTAAAGAAGTTTCACTTCAAAAACCTTTTTCTATATTTTTTTTGCGATGTTGCTTTGACCAGGGCTTGAACCCTGTGAGAACCAAAAATTTTGAACGCCCAAATATGATAGACATTTTATTTTATTATATATAGTTTATAAATGAATTATATATATTTTTTTTAATATTTTTATTGGGCTTTGTACCACGATTGTTTATTAGGAAAAATTGAAAAAGCAACAAAGTCTAAGCGGTAGAAGTTATAGCACTATTTCGGAGATCACCACATCTCCTCATCAGACTTCTTTTTTNCTGTCTGAATAAAATTTTGCAATAGATATTAAAATAATTCAACGATATTAATAGAAAGGTGCACACACATGCATTTACATATGTATGTACATACAAACGAGCACCAATTAATTTTATTTAAAGAAATGGCGTGTCGTCTATTTCCGCTGTAGCAAACGTAGTACATAGGGCGACATCTAGATGTCATCTACCTCGCCCTATTCACTACAGATGTCGCCCTATGCACTATGCTTTTTTATGGGAGCTTTTCAAAGCAAAGGTTTTATGGTGTCGGACACACAACATTGAAAGTTTCTGGATCCACAGCATTGAAAGTTTCTGGACACACAACATTGCAAGTTGATAAAAGCGTTGTAAAAATAAAAATAAATTAATATATATTAGCGAATTCCCAGATCCTTATCAATGCCCACAAATGCAATGATTAGACAGTTGAGGCATTTCTTCCCAAATAAGCCTATGCACATTTGTATACTGGATTTATGTGGACCAACGATACTCACCTATTTTGAACTTGCCAGCAACTATGCTTTACATATTCATCATCGACCCTATGCACTATGGTCTGGCGACTATCATTTGCTGGCCAAAAGTCCAAAAGTAACCGAATTGATTTGAAACTTAGTGTTTGGGGGTCTTTGAGGTCGCTGATTCCGAATATGATGCCAGATTTTCGAAATTCAAAATGGCGGATCCAATATGGATACCAAATTTTATACTTCTTTCCCTTTCACCGAAAACTTATACATAAGCAGGGTTTTCAAGGTCGCTGATTTCGAATCCGATGTAAGATTTTTGGATTTTAAAGTGGCTGTGTAGGCCGCAATATTTTTGATATACACATGGATAGCTACATATTTAAAAGTAAAATAAAAATTGATGGCCGCAAACATATTATTTTATACTACTTTTCTCAATTGCACGATTAGTTCCTCTACCCATCCAGCCAATACGTACGCACATCTTAAGCTTGCACTACTTTTCCACAGACAATTGTTGGCAAGTTAACCAGCTAGACATGGAACCACGAAGAGAAAGAGTGAGAGGAACATGTTGGCGTTTGGGTGGCATTTTGGAAACACATTTTGCATGTCAAATCGATTGCAAGTGAACGGCTGCAAAGTAAGTGGATATTCAAATTTGCCTCTTCTTTGCACTACCTTCCTCTTCCACCAACCCCTCTTACATTATTTATCTAACTTATCACACTTTCTTTGCCCTTTTTCATCAAACATCTTTTCACAATTTTTGCATATTCCACTCTCCCTGCACCCGTATTACACCCGTCCATCTGAATTTTCTATGGTTTATCCATTGGGCGAGTGATAACAAAATGTCAAACCGTTAGTTGTCAAGTCCCAAAGTGTCAGAAAGACACGTTTTCGGTTGCCAAAGTTTTATGGGCCAACCGTGCGCCTGTCGCCCTTCGCCCTTCGCCCATTGCCCTTCGTGCTTGTTCTCGTGCCAGAGGCGCAACTTCGTACTCGTTTGCGACGACCTCATCTGTTCCAAGTCGTTTCGGCTACTGCCGCTACTCCTATTGGGCTGCTGTTGTTATTCGAGCTGTCGTTGACTCAGTCATGGCAGACGTACTTGTAATTCGTTGCGGGTATTTGGCGCCACACACCAAAACGCCCCCGGACACACGGCTTAGCTTCGACAGCAAATTTTATTTATTCAGCTTGTGTTTCTCTTTTCGGCTCTGCCATATTTGGCGCTTGTTTTTTTTTTTTACTCGCCTATTGTAATTTCGTTGTTGCTTTTGTTATTATTTTTAGGGTTTTCGGTAAAAGTTTCTTGTTGTTGTACGTCTGGTCGACAAGAACTTTGGCTATTTTATGCAAAAAAGATTGGAAAAGCGCTACAAGCATAAAAATTAAATGAAGCGCTGTACTTTTTTTTTCGATTTTTCTTTTTTGACGCTGACTAACCTCTTCTCCCTAAACTTCTGCTTCCTTCCGCTTCATTCTTATCCACCTTCTATGAATTTTTGTGCACAGTTTTTATAATTTTTGGCCAAATCCGCCTTGTTGTTGATTCTGGGTTGGCAAATAATGTATGCCATGCAGCCATGTTTCGCAAAGACCTCCCGCCCCCCCTTTTGCTTTACATCGTTGGCTTCGTAGCGATGTTGCAACTTTTTGACAAGCAACTACTTTCGTATGCTTAGCTTGATGTGCGCTTTATTGAGTTTAACTCGCTCTTTAAGTTAATGTTGTTCGCTGCAGAATGTAGATGAATAAATAAGGCGACTCGCTGTTGGTTAAAGATGCTGCGTGGGTGAGTGGGTGCAACTTTTATTGAGACTCCGATAATTTTGTTTAATATTTATGACCCAATTTGTCAGTATGAAAATAGATAGAAAGTATTGAAAATACTTTGAAAATAGTTTTCGTCTTTGCAGTAGTTAAATAGCCTAAAGTTTCTATTGAGAAAGTAGTACAACGATCACACGCACGCACTTGTGTTTAAGGCGAAGTGCATTTTTATTAAATAAATATCTCCTCGCTGAATTTATCGAAGTAAACAAGTCGCTAGAATCCGCAACCATGTATACCGCGTTCACATAGCTTGACAAATCACAAAATCAAGAGCTTCTATGCTTGAAGCTTTCATCGCCAGTGTTCCCAGCTTACTGCCCCATTTTTCACTTACTGCAACTTTTTTTCTTTGATTTAAATCATTGTTTAAGGAAAAAAATTGTCCGCCAAACACTAACCGTCTATTTGCAGATTTGGCAGCACCCACCATTCCATTTTGTCAGAGAATAGTGCCAATATTGTCATAAATAAATAAAGTAAGTAAGTGCGCTTGGGCCACACTGGTGAAGTGAAAGTTACGTTACATATCTATTTTGTCTCATAATCAATATACATACATATATATGTAAATATATAGTACATACATCTGCTTTTGCTTACGGTTATCTTTTTTGTCTTTTTTCCATCTAGATCCCCACCTCCAACCCTGTTCGTTCTAATTTATGTTATTCTGCATTCGATGGTAACATCCAACAAATATCCATAACAAAACTGATAACAAAATCGATGACAAATTTCAATAGCAAAATTGATAACAATATTGGCAGCAAAATCGATTAGAAAATCTATAAAAATATCGATAACAAATTCGATAAAAATATCGATAACAAATTCGATAAATAATCGCTAACAAAATCGCTAACTAATCTATAAGAAATTTGATTAATAATCGATGACAAAATCGATAAAACATCGATAACAAAATCGATAAAAATATCGACAACAAAATCGATTAATAATCGATAACAAAATCTATTATAAAATCGATTAAAATATCGATAACAAAATCCATAACCAAATCGATAGCAATATCGATAACAAAACCGATAAAAATATCGATAAGTCCCGAGAATACCGAAAATCTTCAAAATCTCAAAATAGTTCCCAGATCGACTCTCTGTGCCTCTATCTATATCCTTGTCTCTATAACTACCTCCATTTTAATCTTTCTCTATTTTCATATTTTCACTTTTATCGGTATCCACATCCTCATCTTTTTCTTTATATTTATCTTTGTTTTTACTTTTATGTTTATCATTTTCTTCATATATTACATATTCCCCTTCACCTTTGCCCATATATAAGTGAAGTGTTTAAATTTAGCTCGGTCTACATTTTTGCCTTTATCTTTACGAATCTTTGTTTTTGGTTCTATTTTTACCGTTGCCTTTATCCTTTTCTTTATCTATATACGTAGTCACATTAACTTTCATTCCGGTATTGGTCTTTCCGCCAAAGAGAAAAAAGGGAAAACAAAATAATTGAGAGCAGTTCGAAAGGGAACACAGGGGGAACAAAAATTTCGGAGACGTTTCCGTAGATAACAAAATTAGAACAAAACTCTCGAAAACGTTCTCAAGAAGAACAAAATGAGAACGAATCTTTCCGGAACGTTTACAATTGGAACGCAATAAGAACTAAAGTATCGAGGGCATTTTCAAGAAGGATAAAATAAGAACAAAAGTCTGGAAAACGTTCTGTTGGGGAACAAAACACCCCTATTGCGAGTCTCGACTAGTAGCAGATAAACGACTATTAGTCGATTAACAATTATTCATGGTATTTTGGAACAACTGTTTGTTTGTATAAGTATGACCGAGTCGCTTATTGATCGAGAAATCGAAATTAAATATACCACGGATAATAGTCGTTTATCGACTACTTGTCACAACTCGCAATAGGGGTGAAAGTCTTGAAAACTTAACATCAAGAATGAAAGGGGCGCGTCTGCGTGCTGGGATGAAAAATCTTTTCAGTGAGTACCATGATTCTTAATTCTAAGCCAGGGGCCTATTTCATAAAGCGACAGTGATAATTTTGAAACGATAGGCATTTTCCATGTTGTCAGTGACCATTCGACAGTTTAGTGGTTGTTTTGTTTCATAAAAGCAATTGTCACGAGAAATTCCATTGAAAAAGTGACAAATTGCCATTGTCGGTGTTTAAAAATGTCGTTGACAAAATTGTCTCATGTCATATGAAATTTATATGTAAATCATATGTAATAATTGTATTTGAATTATTTTAGTTTTAAGAAATATTCAAATTATTGAAAAGTAATGAAATGCGCGCAATTACCATATAAATAAATTTACAAAACTCTCCTGTGAAAGCTATCCGACGGAGCTATTTGGTTTTGTCACCATTGTCGCGAAAATTTTGTCAGAGTGACTATTGTCAGCACAATTGTCGACAATATTCCATATTATCACTGTCGTTTTCCAAAAATTTTCACAGTTGCCTACAGACGTATATGAAACAGGAAAATTGTCGCTAACAAATCTGGCAGTGAAATTTTATAGAAAAATCGACAATTGTCGCACCTGTCACTTTTATGAAATAGGCCCCACATCGTTTATCATTAGGGTAAACTGCCCATTTATGGAAAATTTTTAATTTTCTGTTCGAGATTGGTTCGTGTCTTAAGTCTTTTGTTGACTTAATTTGCGTAATTTTCTTTCAGTTCTTTTTGTCATTATAATATTCAGACTTTTAAAATAAAGCAACGCTATGAGAAAAATTTTCTTCTCGACTATTTCAGAGAAGTTTTGTTTCTGCTTCTTTCTCCGTCAGAACGAGAGAAATTCCCTTAGTTCCGTTTTCTTCTTCGCCGGAATTTTCTGGTGATTTTTGTTCCGAAGGGGAAGGACCGAAAATTTTACACCGACTCCCAACGGCGATTGTCTTTTTATGAGCATTTTTATTTGCATTCATGGGTGGGATATATTCTTTCGCTTACTTTGTTAAGACTTCCTACAGGAGGTGCCACTCTTCCTCTATTTATTGAACTCGATTCAGGTTTGTTTCCAATTTCGGCTGTATCCATCTCGAAATATCTTGCAATATTTTGAATCCTCAGTACACCATTTATATCGCTTTCATCCTTTGTTTTTGAATATAACTGTGTATAGATTTAGATATAATATAAGCTAAAATTGTATTTGATAATTGTAAATAGAAAGTATTTTTTTTTTATCTACTTACACAAGCACATGTTACATTAATTAAAACAAACTGGATATTAGGGAATAATCTATTTTCAAAAGTACAGACATGTTGTTAAATTGGAATATTAATTATCATTAAAATGTATGTACATACATATAGGATGCAAGTTTACATATTAGTAATCATGTATTTTGATAATTTATGGCTCTAACTATGTACAAAAGATAATAAATATTTATATATGTTATTGTAGAAATATCTAAAATATGAAATTCTATTACTATCACTCACACACACACACACACACACATATTTTGGATCACATAATCAAAATTCCCTGCGGGTCATCATATTCCAATTGCATTATCTTGTAAAATTTATGCGAAAATTAAATTATACTCAAATGTATAAGCAACAATAACAATAACAACAACTATAATGACCATTATAACAATAGCTTATGTTAAGTGCAACAATTACACACATTCATATGTGTCAGCACACACATCTATGCACATACATACATATTCATGTATATGAAATTGTGGTTAAATGACTTAGAAAGGAGAAAACCACAAGCAAACATACACACACTTACACGCAGTGAAATATGTAAGTGTGTGTGTCCTTAGAAATTAATGCAGAAATGTTTGTAATATTGTATTAAACTTGAGTGCAGCTCGAGTTTACATACATACATACGTGTATGTGTGTATATTTACTAGTATTGCAAGCAATGCAACACAATTGGCTACGATAGATAGAGTGTTGCAATGGAGAGTTGCTTGTAGCAAGCAAACTTCAAATGTGAAAATTTAATTAATAACTAAGTTATTAACTTCAACGAAGGACGCATGCGATTGGTATAGTTATCATCGTTAGAAATTTATATATTGTATACAATTTTGCTTATACTTTTGTATATATACCTGCTTATGTACATTAGGATGTCCTGCCAAAAAAAAAGGTGCGGGGTTTCCATCGGAATTACAAAGTTTTTTTTTTATTATAAGACTTCGGCCAAGATATTTCTGAAAAGTATTAAGATTTATGTGAGCTGTGCCCATTGACTCGAAAAATCAAGTTTTACTTATAAAAAAAAAATTTGTTCTTAAAAATATTTTTGCAAAAAACCACATCAGCTGATAGAAGAGTTCGAACTTAAAATATTTGCAAAAAAATCTTTAAAAATTGCACTGGCATAATCAAAATGCTATTCTGAAGTTGGTCCAGCTCACGCAAATCTTAATATTTTTTCGAACTATTTTGGTTCAAGTCTTAATATGAAGTAAGTTTTATAATTACAACGTTGGAAAAACTATGCCGATCTTTTTTGGCATAATGGAGGGAATGGCGTACCCTAATGTAGATATATAGCTATTTTCCACAGGAAATTAAGTACGGACAGGAGCGGTTTGGTTAGCCTTTGTCACCCGGATATTCATACATACATACATGCATATGTACATGCAAGCTAGATAGATATTCGTACACACTTATGCAAGTATTTGTTTTCTCCTTCCTTATATAAATAAGCCGGTATGCGTTTGTTCGTATTTCTTTTTCTCGCACACCATTTTACTGATCTTAATGAAATATTTAGTTTTTCTGTATTTAAAGGATCACAGGTGTACCCGCACAAATTGGTGGTAAATTAGGCCTATGTGAGGGCCT
This sequence comes from Rhagoletis zephyria, assembly GCF_001687245.7. Classification (NCBI taxonomy): domain Eukaryota; kingdom Metazoa; phylum Arthropoda; class Insecta; order Diptera; family Tephritidae; genus Rhagoletis; species Rhagoletis zephyria. Next base: position 2,289 of record NW_016162435.1, on the reverse strand, counting down.
TCTGGGTTCTCATACCTTTATAAGTTACGCAGGTATATCCTTGTATACTCCACCTTAATATATCGCAGTAATATTTCTCCCGGATGAATTTTTGGAGGTAGTCAAATACACAACCCGAACTCCATTACATGCCAATAGTACAGTACCCCAGGCCAATTCTCCAGAGAACAGAATTATTTGGAAGATGTCTTTAAAGCAGACCCAACACCTGGAAATATTGTTGCAAATATGCTTCAATATCCAGAAAACTGGGAAGCAGTATTCAATACAGCAGCAAGAATCATGAACACACTCAAAAGAGCTGAACAAGACCCTATGCTCAATAGGGTGGTAGTATGAAATGACTAACAAACTAAAACACTAGAACGGTAACGAAGGTGTGAGCATTGTGATCAAATCGCCAGACGGTAGTACTGGCGGGATATACGGAACAGGACGCTAGAAGGTTTAGTTCGGGTTACAGTCCCACAATGACAATATTTCGATGCTTCCTCCTCGTAAAAGAAAAAATGTAAGTGCACCTGGGCCACACTGGAGAAGTGAAACTTACGTTACATATATGATATGTATGATATCTATATACATATCTAGTTTGTCTCATAACCCATATACATACATATGTACATGTATGTAAGGCTATGAAAGGTTATATTTTTTGTCTTTTTTCTATCCCTGTTTTTCTACCCTTTTACCGTTTTTATTACATTGATGTTATTCCTGTTTTCCTTTATCTTTATGTTTATCTTTATACTCTATCGATAAAAAATCAATAGTAACATCCATCAAAATATCGATAACAACTCCGATGAAAATATCGATAACTAAATCGATAAAAATATCAATAACAAAACCAATTAAAATATCGATAATGAAATCAATAAAAACATCGATAACAAAATCGAGAAATATTGATAAAATTAAATATTGATAACAAAATAGTTAAAAATGTAGATAACAAATTCGATGAAAATATCGATTAAAATTTTGATACCAAAATCGATAAAATATCGATAACAAAATCGATTAAAATATCGATAGCGAAATCGATAAAAAATATCGACAACAAATTCGATAGATGATATCGATAACAAAATCGATAAGAATTTCGATAACAAAATCGATAGAAATATCGAAGACAAAACCGATAGCAGTATCGATTTTTATACCGATAAGTTTCGAGAATCCCGAAAATCTCTAAAATCCCGAAATAGTTGCCAGGTCGAGTCTCTGTGTCTCTATCTATATCCTTTTCTCTATGATTACCTTTATTTTAACCTTTCTTCCTTCATTATCTTCATCTTTACTTTTATCGGTACCTTATCCTGATCTTTTTCTTAATTATTATCTTTAATTTTACTTTTATGTTTATCATTTTCTTCATCTACATATTCCCTTTCACCTTTGTCCTTATATTTATCTTGTTCATATTTTATTTGTATTCGTATTTTTCTAAGTGTTATTCTTTAACCTTTTATTTGCAAGTTTTGTTAAATTAATACCATTTGCATACATTTAAGAAGCACTTGATTCCGTCCCAACCATTTCCGTTCCACTATTTCCGTGCGCAATTTCCGCTGAATTTGCCAATCTACTCCCAACCAACCAACCGCCGCTAAAGAAGTTTCACTTCAAAAACACACACACATACATTAATTTTATATGTATGCATAAGATTTCGAATAGGTGGAAACCTTAAGATGAACTTAAAATGCAAAACATTTTTAATTTATATTTTTATAAAAATATAGTTTATTTCCATAACGAGAGCCATGCAACTCAATGTTTCAAACCTTGTAGAAGCTTTATAAAAAAATTCAACAAATTTCAAAAAAAGATTATCAAATTGTTAATTCTGTAGAACAGCAATCGGGCTTGACGACTGCAAGAGCAGTTTTCTGGCTTTTTCGGAAGAACATTTCAAGCCATTAAAAAAGGCTTTCGAAAAAGATGCTTTTGCTTTTCTCAAAACCTTTTTCTAGACACGAAACAGCTGCTTGTAATCTTGGCATTCACATGCTTGTTTATACATAAATGCAAACATATGTACATATGTATATGTTTTTATATTCACTCCTACGCATATCTTCGAAATTAACTCTTACTCTGTATTAATTTACATTAACATTTGTTTGTGCAAGGACCATTCAGTACAAATACACACATAAACAAATATCCTGAATGAAAATGGCAACTTATGCACTGACAGAATGACAGTTGTATCAGTTGTGGCAAGCTGTCAAGAGAGTGATGTAACGTTAAGTTTAACAACTTAATTTGTTTTACACTCAA
>NW_016162434.1:40480-43157 GCF_001687245.7 Rhagoletis zephyria | reverse complement strand
GCTGCCCGTAAAGCCGGCAGAATTTTTTTGTTGTTGCTCTTTTGATTGCCTCTGTGTACTAGGCTGGTCTCTAAGTCGGGTACCACCACTTGCTTACAATTTCGACCTTCTTCTTCATCTATGGGGTGTACAATGTCCTGAATGTAGATAGCCCGATTGCATCTTGACTTAAGCGTTTCCCCAGAAGACTTGGCTTTCCTTTTTCCTGCATTATTCGAAGCATGTATTTACTGTAGCCGACTCCTGACTGGAGGCCAGGAGCAGGTTCTTCACTGCACTTAAGTTAAGTTCCGCGACATCCTTGGTTTATATTTTTCTTTACTATTGTCCATATTAATTTTTGTTCCTACGAGTATGCACGGAAAGAGCGGTCCATTCCAGCAGACCCGTTTTACCGTGGTAAGGCATTTATTACAACCGACCTCTCTCGGGCATCGGAGGGGATCGTTTGCGGCTAGTCCTTTAGACATTGCTTACTATTCATCCATCGGAACGGGTATTTCAACACCACTGGCCTAAAGGACTAGAGATGCAATCGGGATGATGCAGAAAAGAATATGTCTTGTGCGAGGGTGTGAGCTGGGAAAAATAAGAACGATTGGTTACTGTCCGATTCCCTTAGTTTATGCTACTGTGCCCGGAAAATCCAATATGACTGGCATTTAAGCCTCACCCCTAGCGGAAGGGAACCGATACGATGAAGAGACCTAATTTTTCTAGAATTTTGGCGATAGCACCGAATGATTCATCTTAGTCTTCATAGGAATTCAGTATGCAACGAAGAAAAAAGGTGGAGGCTTCTGCGGTTCGCTAATCTAATCCTCTCTTTATCGATTTGACAGCGTCCACTATTTTGCTGACGTCACAATGGTGTTTTTCGCAATAGTGATGAAAATTAAATTTTCATATTGATCTATTTGACGAAAAGTTTTACCTAAAAGTTGATAAACGTACCTAAAAAATAATATATGTATGTATTTTTATGTGCATACCTTTCGATAGTTGGGGAAACAATCTGTTATATTAACAAGTAATTTTTAAGCAAAAAAAAACCGACTTCAATTGTCATATACAAATTTAAGATTATCGTTAATTTCTTCACGTTCGAATTATCGGATCTAAACAAAATTAGTATGGGACCACCCTTGGGGTACCACATTTCCGATGAATTATCGGAATCGGTTAATGTGATCCAAAATTATGCGGTAACATACATAAAACAAAAATATTCCGACGAACTGATAACCTCCTCCTTTGATTGAAGTCGGCTAAAAAGCCTTGGAAAGGAATTTCTCCGAGAAGTTGAAGTCAAACCTATGTTTTAACCAATGTTTATGCCCCTTTACAAAGGAGCGAGGCTATTGGGAATTTCCATACTAGAAAACGCTTTGAAATGCCTTGGAAAATAACATAAAATTTGCCGATAAGTTATTTGGCTACGTTCCAAATGTATCTAAAATTATGTGCTTGTACTGAATATATGTTCAAATTTAAGAGACTGAAGAGTAGGTGAAATTCTACCAAGATTTACATCACTATTTCGTATCACATGTTCGCTCCGTCCTCTTCTTTTTCAAAACTACTCCCTACTCTCTGATTCTCTCACTAATGTGGGCTCACACCCGGTTGCTTTCAGCTCGATTGGCGCAATCTTGCATTCTATCATTCTTACCAGAACGTAACCCGGATACGGATAAACTTCTCCAAATCCGAACTGTCCGAATGATAACTGGACGGTTTACAACCGTGATTTTAGTTAGATTTGCCTAATGGCCTCAACTTTTATTCTCATAGCATATGTGTTTACGAAAGGAAAACTACTATCTGTCTTGTTAATCATAATCGCGGAGAAGGCGTAACGGTAGAGGTTCAATCATAAAAGTTTTGTTCCTATTCATATACATAAATACCAGTGTATAAACTAGTTATGATGTTATATTACGAAAGCTCTCATCTCTCATCATGTCCGTACATTTTTGTGGCGAGGAAACATAGACGATTTTGAACCAAGATTATAAGTCTTTGGTTACGAAGAAAGAAACGAATACAATGAAAAGACTAAGTGCAGAAGGACCTGCCAGCACTCGGGATGAAAAAATGGCTCGAAGGAGAGAGGAAATTTTCGAAGTTTTTTGGTATCGGCCGAAGAACCGGTTGTAGAGCCAAACAAGAAGAAGAAGAAGAACTAGGAAAGCATGGTTTAGGTTGCCAAAATAGATATTCTTATGGCAGGGTTCAAAATGAATTGTAACATTTTGAATTTATTTTTACTCCATACGTCTTGTTTCGGCCTAATAAACATGAAAACCATGTGTTCGGTATTTTCAAATGTTAAATCGTTTAAATACGCACATATTTAGATCACTACTATGTTGCCTATTTAAAGCAAAAATACATACTTAGGTACATATGTATGTATGTATCTATTTAAATGTACATATGGGCTGGGAGGTGTGAATATACATACATAAGTTAGTCAGCAGTAAATAATTCAGCTCACGGCAACCTAACTGTGTTTTCGCCACGCAATACATAAATATGTCCATATTCCATACGAACAATAAAACTTAGCAAGAAATTCCTGAGACGAAAAAACGAAGCTTTGCGAGCCTTGAAAATTAGCGTACACATCTACAAGCGAGGCGTAAGCGTGAGTGGTGAATTGCTATAGTGAGAA
>NW_016162434.1:36448-39696 GCF_001687245.7 Rhagoletis zephyria | reverse complement strand
ATCATAATCGCGGAGAAGGCGTAACGGTAGAGGTTCAATCATAAAAGTTTTGTTCCTATTCATATACATAAATACCAGTGTATAAACTAGTTATGATGTTATATTACGAAAGCTCTCATCTCTCATCATGTCCGTACATTTTTGTGGCGAGGAAACATAGACGATTTTGAACCAAGATTATAAGTCTTTGGTTACAAAAAAAGAAACGAATACAATGAAAGGACTAAGTGCAGAAGGACCTGCCAGCACTCGGGATGAAAAAATGGCTCGAAGGAGAGAGGAAATTTTCGAAGTTTTTTGGTATCGGCCCAAGAACCGGTTGTAGAGCCAAACAAGAAGAAGAAGAAGAAGAAGAACTAGGAAAGCATGGTTTAGGTTGCCAAAATAGATAGTCTTATGGCAGGGTTCAAAATGAATTGTAACATTTTGAATTTATTTTTACTCCATACGTCTTGTTTCGGCCTAATAAACATGAAAACCATGTGTTCGGTATTTTCAAATGTTAAATCGTTTAAATACGCACATATTTAGATCACTACTATGTTTTGCCTATTTAAAGCAAAAATACATACTTAGGTACATATGTATGTATGTATCTATTTAAATGTATGGGCTGGGAGGTGTGAATATAAGTTAGTCAGCAGTAAATAATTCAGCTCACGGCAACCTAACTGTGTTTTCGCCACGCAATACATAAATATGTACATATTCCACACGAACAATAAAACTTAGCAAGAAATTCCTGAGGCGAAAAAACGAAGCTTTGCGAGCCTTGAAAATTAGCGTACACATCTACAAGCGAGGCGTAAGCGTGATTGGTGAATTGCTATAGTGAGAACTGCTGGTGGTGGCTCATAAAACTAACCGCTCATAGTATAAGGATATTTTATATGCATCCCGTTTGTAGCGAACAGTGCGGCGGCACACTTCGAATTAGTTAGTAATTGAAGTTGACGCGGTACACAAGTGTTCGCGCCATGTTAAATATTTCATTTTTTTTGTTTATGATGACGTCGCAACGATACATTTTTTTTTAACTTCACTTTCACTTTCACATAACCATGGCGGAAGTTCAATTTGTGTGCACATGTTCGTGTTTGTGTAGTGAAGAGTAATTTGAAGTTGTGTTGTGATTTTTCAGTGATACTAACGTGGGCATTTTATTTTATTATTTAATAAATGTACATATGTATGTTCATACATATGGGCTGCATTTACCTACATACATACATGTACATATGTAAGGCTTTGAAATTATACGACAAAAATGCATAAAGTTGCAGATATGCCTTCAATAAGTTTGAAACCAGTTTTATAATAGTTAAAAATTTTGATTCGAGGTAGTGAGCAGGACAACGCAACGCATACCTATTTAAATACATATGCACATACATACATATTTGAGTTGCAACAGCAATAGCTGAGGGCTGGCGTGGCGATGGATTGGCGGAATGCGAACAGGTATGGAAAGCCAATTATGGCAAGATGCTAGTGTCTGTTTAAACTGTACTGTCATTAGAGTCCGACCGATTCCCAATTTTTGGCCGATGCCGATTCCGGCTTCTTAAAAAAAAACTACCAGAATGTAAATTCATTCAAGAACAAATGTTTTTGATAAATTTTTATAATAACAAAAGAAAAACATAAACAAATAATTATAATTATATGTATAAATAACATTACAAAACAAATAATAAATAAAATAATATATCGCTTATGCATACATATCATTGCAATTAAGGAATCCAATCCCGAATATGCGGGATTCCCGCACCATTTTTGCGGGTATAGAAATGAGGGATTACACATGCGGGATGCGCGGGATTTACGAGACTACGGAAAAAAATTAAATAGACGAATGCGAGTTGTGAACGTTCTCGTCAAAATGTTCGTCGTACATGGCAGTATTAAATATACATCATTTTATAACCCAGTAGATAATTTCAGGAGTTTAAAGCCCTTCCTGAGAGTCAAGAGGCCTACATTCCTTTCTCCTTTCTTTTTTGTATGGAGTGGCATAAATTGAAGGGCTTTTTCTTTCGACAGCTTCTCATAAAAAATACAATCGCCGTTCAGAATCGGCGTAAAACATTAGGGACGCCCTATGTGGCATAACATCAAGGCGCACGCAAGAAATCGGAGGATAGAGATTGAGTTTGACTTAAAACACCGAGACAGCGTGTTCAAATCCCACCACATGCAATCCTAACTATAGTAAAAAGTTTCTGCAAGAATTGATAATCACATTATCTTTGTAATTTGAGTTTATGACATTCGATACGCTAGGGTTCTGATACTCGATTCCAAAAAATATCGTTTTAAAACTATCGAGTAAAAAATGTCGGTATCGCATGCCAAAAGTATCGATATGGTGTCGTATCGTATCGAAATTCGTGTCCCTAGGCAGGTGGTCTGAAAGGAGTTCAAGAGCCGCACGGCCTGGGCGGGTGGAAAGGACTAGTTCTCACGCCGCGCCTTCGCTTCTCTATATTTAAGTAATTACAATCCAGTAGGCTATGATCGGTCGGAAAGGACAAATTTCCGAGCCGCACTGACACTGGTGTTGGGTGGTCGGTCTGAAAGGACGAGTTCCAGAGCCGACATTGCTTATATCGGAAAAATCCGTTCGTTTTAGTCTTCTTGTTCCTTAATCAAGTCAATTAAGTCAATTGACCTTATTTCCATTGATCTTATTACCTGTCACCATAATTTCACCATGGAAAAACTTCAAAAAATAAATTATGGCCGACGAATTGAGCGAACGGTTTTACCATCGTACAGTTTCATAGGTAAAAACACTATCAGCTGATTGCCAAAAAATGCCTACAGCTGAGATCATCTGTTTTTTGGCATGTTCTCTTATCTTTTACAATTTCTTTCATTACATTACAATTTCTTTTATTTCTATGACAATTTATTCAAAATACACTAACACACTGAACCAAAACCACCAATACACTAACCAAAAACACAGCAACAGCCTGCCAGAAAAAACAGTAAGAAGAAGAGTTGCTTTACTTATGGAACTGTACGATGGGTATTACCCAAGGTACATTGAACAGGTAGTATCAGTAGAGCAGCTGATTTGATTTATTTTCAAATTATTTGGTCTCGAAAATGTCAAATATTTTTAATTTTTTCTCACGAAAATTATAAGTTGTTAAAATCCATTTGCTTGTGAAACCTTTTTCCATACAAAACAAGCGATTGAATAGCAGCTTTTGGAACGTTCGCCCAACTCGGCAGCA
>NW_016162434.1:24944-36423 GCF_001687245.7 Rhagoletis zephyria | reverse complement strand
CGACCGCTGATTACTGGGCTTGCAAAGGATGGATCAATGCTTCGAAAGCAAAGAAATTTACTAGGAAAGAAAGTTGCATCAATTTTTATTTTTTCCAATTTCAATTTTTTATTTTTTATAATTTTTTGTATTTCACATGGCACGCTTTGATTTAGAAGAAAAAATTCAGAACAGTTGTTACACTTTCGATACCAGAAGCAACAACAAAATACACGCAAATGTTGTTTTTGCTCTACTGATTAGTTAAGTGCTTTTTTACCTAATCTGTACGTTTATATAAGGTGTCTGCCCTTGTGTATGTTTTCACGCCTGTACAAATTTGTTGTTTCTACACATCTACATTTGACAGTTGCGAAAAAAATACTATTGTTTACTTTGTAACCTTATAATCTATGATCAGCTTTTACAGACCTAAATCTCACAACTTTTTATTTGCATTTAGTTGTTTGACATAATTTCAATTCAAATACATTTTTTTTTTTGCGGAATTTTCGCTAAAAATACTACTAAATATTCATACTGGATAAATACAATGTCTGAAGAACTCTTTACTTCTTACTCGCAGCTGGTAAGTGAAAATTATATCCAAATGACAAGGCATTTACTAGTTACATATGTAAATATTATAGCCAAGTTGCAGTGCGGTGCAAATGTTGGAGTACAATGAGCGATGCGCCTATGTGCGTGGAACAACTAACTGCGATCGTATGGGTAGATTGGGGAATTATATTGAAATTCTTTATTGTCAACTGAAACCACACAATGACACGAACAGATACTCTGCGCATTTCTTCTTATGACAATATGTATCCTCATCTATATTGTTCTGGGCTGCACGGTTGAAAATATGTAAGTATTCTTTATATCCTTTTGCTCAATATTTTGAAGGGAGCGTACACTTTTTATTCGCACTCTCAAATCATTAGCATCACACCGGATTAACACATTACAAAACATTTATCCCAGTAAGATTAAATCAAATTGGTGCGAAGAAAAAAATAATTTGTAGTAGCGATTTTTTGATGCAGTTTACTTCTATTTGAAACGTAGATATATGGATTCACAGTCCTTGCCACTTAATTTAATATGGTAACATTGCAATGTGGTTTTGGGTGCATAGATTGTTTCACTTTCAATGATTAAGCAACTTCATTGTAAATAATTAGCAAAAACTGCGAAAAATGTTTACGTTGTCATGGTTTTCGCAATTTTTCAACAATTTCTGTTGAAAATACGTAGCATATTCAAATTGCAGAGTTGTAGAGCATTTTATTCTCCACAACTTATGTATGTACGATTTTATTTTTTTCTTTGTACGACGCTTGAGATCACGACCGCGTGTATAGAATGCGATGAATTAAGAAGCTCTTAATTTCAATCGTATTTTACAATGTAAGGGAAACGGCTTAAAAATTCATTTCCGCATCACGTCAACCGATACAGTAAGATGGCCAAAAATTCTATAGGACGGATTACAAAGATTAAGGTCTTAAAATTAGAGCCCCCCATCGAAAACAGTGTGGCCGTTTGCAAAATTTAACATGGTGTCTCAAATATTGCGTTTAAACTAGCCGTAAATTAGATTTTGCTTTACAGCTTGTGTGCCACCGGAGAACCCAACACTAAAAAAGAAACAGTAACAGCAGGTTCTTATGTTTTGACATTGCGATTATGAACCTAGACCATGATTTTACGAATCTGAGGTCAGGCTGGAAAAATTCAAAATGGCAGACCCAATATGGCAGCAAACAAATTCTAGTCGATCCGATTCGCTTTAAACGTTTTCCATGGGGGTTTTCGGGATTGGTGATAATAGAGAAGATATAAATATGATTAACCTAAAAGCATATTCTTGAATATTTTCGCCATTTTTGCATATGATAGCCTATTTTGAGGTATAGCGCATATTTTAACTGTCAAGTATGTTTTCGGCGTATTTTTTGTAAAACATTATTTAGATTTGTTTTGTCAAGGTTTTCTGAATTTATATAAATGCATCCCTCAAATATATTTAACTTCAACATTATAAATCTGGCAGCACTTTACATCCTGCAATATTTATCAATATGGTATTCATACTTCTTATTTGGCGCTGTAGCCACCTAAGCGATTTTGGCCGAGTTCAAGCCAGCGGAGCCGCTGTGTTTTAATTCGCAGCACTATATCCATGTCGTTGTAAAGCTCATACAGCTTATCGTTCCATCGTCTGCGGTGCTCCCCACGCCAACGCCTAACGCCCGTAAATCTTCCGCAAAATCTTTCACTCGAATACTCCAAGAGCCGCCTCATCAGCTGTAGTCATTGTCCATGCATCGGCGCCATACACCAGCACGGGCATGATGAGGAACTTTAGAGTGTGGTCCCACATGGCTCGCGTTGTGCCCGATCGCAGCTTGGCCCTATAGGTACGGTGACCATCCGTCCTGTATTATACGGGACAGTCCTCTTTTTTCGTCCTTTGTCCTGGTAATTTATTTATTTCATACGGACGCAAATGTTCTGTATTTTTTTTAATGTCCCGTATTTATCCCGTATTCGGTATTTTTTGCCTTAACAGCTCATAAAAATGACATGCCTATGAACCAGTTTTTATTTTTAAATCTGGATGCTTGTGATTCGAATCGAGGAGCACATTCGATGCTGAGTTGAAGATCGACCTATCTCGGCAGCCAGTTCGAAAACGCTACCAAACTTTTAAGAAGTCCTTCATTTTGAAGAATGCCTATTTCAGATTTTATCTTTCATGTGAAGAACCCACTAATCGTTCACGTACACAATAATTCTAGGAGGCTTTGAACTATTCTGAATGCTTTAATTAAATTCCAAAATAGGGCGTTCTTCAATCAAATGCTGAAATAGCGCATTGTTGAAAATTTTCTGACATATGGAGTTTTTGAACTGATTTGATTTTTTCCATTTTTTCATTAAAAAATACAAAAAACTGGAATGATTAACTAATTTTTAGGAAACTATCAGTACTATCAGTAAATTTGGCACAGAATCTGTTATTTTTAAATATTTCTTCTGGTAAAAGTTAGATTTTTTTCCATTTTTTCGTTAAAGAATAAAAAAAAAACTGGAATGATTAATTAATCTGTCAGAAACTATCAGTCCTATCGGCAAGTGATGTATATATGGTTTATGGAGAAGTTTGTTAGCTTTCATTTGCATCTCATTTTAAGATTGTTAAATTGGTTCTTAAGATAAACGTGATTAAGTGGAACCACTTTTTGTTTTAAGCTGAATAATGGTAAATTGTAAATATCCCGAAAAATTAACCCGATTTTCGGAGTCACCGAGCAATTCTTCATATAAATTGGATGTTGGCGTTTGGAGAAGAAAAAACAAACTAAAATTTATGATCCAGTGTTATCAACTAATTGTGAACGGTATTTTGACTTTACGAATTTCATTGTAGAGTACAGACTCACAGTTATACGTTGTAGCAAAAATTTAAAATATACGGGACGCAGCTGTTTTCAACAGCGGATATTTTAAATCTGGTACTTATTGCCGGAATTCAAGCAATAGCAAAACTTTATATTGCATTTCCAATGCCTTATCTTCTTTTAATTCCAAAAACTTCAACTCTTATTCGCTTTTCTCATATCGATGGCTGAGTTGAAGATCGACCTATCTCGGCAGCCAGTTCGAAAACGCCCTATCTCGGAATACTTTTCAAGAACATCCGACTTCAGAATTTTTCAATTAAATTCCAAAATAGGGCGTTCTTCAATCAAATGCTGAAATAGCGCATTGTTGAAAATTTTTCTGACATATGGCGTTTTTGAACTGGCAGCCATCGATATGTAGAGGGTTTCTGAAGTAGGGATAAATCGATACAAGTAAATCCAAGTACATACTCGATACTTTTCTCAATTTACCAAGTATTTTTGTACTCGATACTTTTTCCTGCACACTGCTTTGTGCTTGGTCGAAATCTAAGTCTGACAATAATCCGTTGAATACCGCTCGTGCTTTATAAGTAGCCGGCTATTTTCATCATGTTTCCCTGCCTAGGAATGTTTGAAAGACATTTTGTGGGGTAAAAATCCCGAGCACAAAGTACAAAGCTATGGAAAAATATTCAGCGAGTGTGTGATGTTACAACTGAATATTTATGTGCTGCATTCACAAAATATCAAAAAATATATGCCAAATAAAATGCTGATCCGAGGCTAATGTATTGCTGTTTCAAGGCTTTTATGCAAAAAATTAGCAAAATTATTTTTTGTCCCGTATTCAGCTGCCATAATTATGGTCACCGTACCTATAAGCGACATATTTTTTCTCTGCAGGTTCTTGACACTCCTCATCGTACTACTTGTTCCTTCGAGCTCGCTGAAATCCGAGTACTTCTTCGGCGGCGGTACTTAATGAACGGGAAATGTGGTTCCACTGCTCGCACATATCGGTTTGTTGAAGAGTGCTCTCTAAGAGCAGGTGTGGGGGTCGAGTCGCGAATGCATTGGCTGTCTGTTGTGATTACAGCTTTTCGACGTTAAGCTTTCCTCCCATTTCTGGGCGCACATTTTTTGCTGCATCTTGGCTGCAACAAGATAGTGGTCCGAGTCGATGTTTGGACTTGGGAGCGTAGTCGACACTATCGATAGTTCTTTAGAAACCATCGATAACTACCGACAGTTTTTGATAGTGTTTTAAACTTACAATTTGGCTTTATATTGCGGTTGGCATATTTGTAAAAAATATTTCTTACAAAATCAGTAAATCGCAAGCTTAGAGTGAAAGTTTGCCAAGCCCATTTTTAGAAATTTTACAGGATGAAAAAACTTCTTATAGCCATTTTCTTCAAGAATTTTTCAAAACTTGTATTAAAATATTTTGCGTGAAACAAAACTTCAAAAAAACCAGAAGGAGTCGTTGCTAATTAAAATAATTCGATTTTTTAGAGCTATTTACTTCCTTCAATATAAGATATTTTATCATTCAATATCAGTTATTTTACTTCATTCAATATCAGAAATTTACCTTTCTCAGTTCTCTTCACGAAACTATCTATATTTTTCACTTAAAAAAACACCCGCTTAAACAGGAAAGTGCTGGTAAATTTACGCTGCCGAAACATCTTTTATTAAAACGTGCTTTATCAAATGCGCAAGAAAGAATGTTGCCATACCCCACGTACACCTGAGTACCACACTTTTGTGCTCATTTTTAACCGACTTCAAAAAAAGGAGGAGGTTATCAGTTCGTCGAAATACAATTTTTTTTTTATGTATGTCACCGCATAACTTTGGACGACATTAACCGATTTCGATAAATTCTTTTTTCATCGGGGGTGGTCCCATACTAATTTTGTTTAGATCCGATAATTGAAGAATTGAAGTCGGTTTTGTTTTTTGCTTCAAAATTACTTGTTCATATAACAAATCCTTGCGTATTTTCATTTGACCACTCATTATTCCTTTCTTTATCAATCGATATTCTTCTTTAGAAACTTGATTTTTTTGTAACAGAACAGGCTTTAGCACAAATGGAAAAATTTTGCACAGAACCTGTTATTTTTTTAATTTTTCTTCTGTTAAAGTTTGATTTTTTCCATTTTTTCATAAAAAAAAAACTGGAATGCTTTATGTTGAATTATCTTTTAATTCCAAAAACTTCAACTCTTATTCGCTTTTCTTAAAAAGGAGTATATCGGATATTTTAAATTCATCCTCAATTATGCTACAAAAAAAGGGTTATGAAGTATGCAAACGTACATTTAATTTGCGACAAATCAAAAACATTTTTATTCCTCCTTGTAGAGACAAATTCAAGTTTTGCAAATTTTTATATCGGTAAAGAACATTAAGTCAGAAAGCCAATTTTCATTTTTTAATTGCGGATAATATTGCGATCTCAATTTGCGTATGTGTATATAAAAAGAATAAAATCAAAAATGCAACACAATGGAGAAGAAAGTGCAGCAAAGAAATATGTTTTTTAAAAAGTATAAAGGGCCAGAATGTTCTAAGCAAAGAGAAAGTAAGAGGAGCCGCACTTTGCTAAGCGTTTGCCCATCGTTGATCTATCTATAATATCTATAATCACACCGGCGTTGACGAAAGTTTTCGCTGAAAAATCGTCAATTTACCCCATAAAAATCGTCATTTCGGCAAAAAAAACGTAAAATTTTTATTTATTGTACTTTTTTTAACACAATAATAATAATAGATTGGCGCCTTAATATTGTCACACAAAGCGGAGGGACCTACAGTTTTACGCCTACTCCGAACGGCGATTGTATTTTTATGAGAAGCTGTTTTTCATGGCAGAAATACACTCGGAGGTTTTGCCATTGCCTGCCGACGGACGACCGCTGTTAAGAAAAAACCTTTTTTCTATATTTTTGCGATGTTACTTTGACCAGGGTTTGAACCCAGGCCCTGCGGAGTGGAATTACCAGTACACCACAGTGGCCACCAAACATAACGACTAGAAACTTGCACTTTATCAGACTAACCTTTTTTGGGCTATATAACTGCACACCCAAAAATGTTCTTAATCTTCAAATTCAAAAGTTCGAAATTTGGTTGAACATTTGATCAACATACATATATGGTTTTGGTTAAAGCATGAACAGTATTTTTATAAAACAGTAATAAAAAAACACTGTATCTTGAAAAACATTGTGGATATAAAAAAAATTAACATGTGAACACTTGAATGAGTCAGTCACTGTACATATATGGAATTTATGGAATTTTCATAGTAAGTGGTACTGAAAAAGGCAAGAAAATAAATATTTAGAAACCCATTTTTGGTTGCATTTATATATATGTATGTACGTTTTCCCACCCCAATACACATATGTACACATATTTAATTTTAGAAATAAGTCACAAATATGTTCATATTACTTATGTATTTAACAAGTGTGCAATACACTTAAGGCTTAATACGATAGGAACTGTAAGACATGCACATTTTTTTTCATTTTGTTGAGAATATTTCGTTGAATTTAGTGCTCATTTGAAGCGCCTTAATCGGGAGTTTTCGCGTATGTTTTTATCTTCTCTCTGGATCGTTCATTAAAATGAGAATAAAACAAAGCTTCTCCGATGCCCACAATTGCAGATATAAGCTCAGATCTTGAGAAAACTAAGTGTACCTATTCAAGTATTTAAGTGAAGCGGAGTGTATTTGTTTAATTTTCCATTATTCTTTAAGATAACAAAAATATAGGAAATCTACTACTGTTTCCTAAAGCGGACTTCCTTTCTTCCTCGATTCTGACGTACTTCCAAAACACAACATTGAGCTAAAGGCGTACCAAATGGCGCTGTCACAATGTACAACATCTATTATCTGAACATTACAGTATATGCATACATACGTACATACAAATCTAATTTTTTTTTTTAAAGAAATGTTTTATTTTTTCAAAACATTGAAACAACAGTTTTGTTCCTGCCTTGAAAGTCGTATCGAGAATTATGGGTCTTAATGAACATCTAGCAGGAGTAACGCTCTTAGCTTTTGGCAATGGGTCCCCCGATCTTATAGAAGCTTTCTCAAACCTAGGCGGTGGCGATCCAATGTTCCCGGATCTGTTTGGAGCCGGAGTATATGTGGTTCTTTTTGTTGCTGGTCTTATACTCCTATTTTACCCATTCGAGTTACAATGGAACAATGTGCTGAGGGATGCGTGTTTCTTAAGTTTCGGAATAATATATGTTGACTACTGTTGCGTATCAGATGGAGTTGTCACACGCACCGAAGCCATACGTAAGTTGAAAATTACATATGTCAAAGAAATTAATGCTGAACAATATATGTATGTATATGTATGTATACTTACATATATGCATACTAACTAAATTTATTACATCCCTATAAACATTCGGACTCATTTTAGAGTCAAACAAGTCATCGAATTCTGAGTTGTAACCCTCTTTCTGAGCTATAAAGTCAGAACAACAGAACATATTTCCCTTCTTAGAAGGGCACGCAAATACGAGTCCAAGTTAGGAGTCATATTAGAGTCTGAAATATGACGCTTTTCTGAGTCTTAAAAATAACTATTGTTTATAATTCAGTTTATTTACAAACTTTTACTTCTATGTGAACTTTGTTACTTTTGTTCAACTCAGAATTTATGACGTATTAACGTTAAGATGTACACCACAAATTGGAGGACGAGCTTCTCCACTTAGTGTAAGCGTCAAAATAGTATTATTATTATTATTACTATTAGTCCTCCTATTACTATTACTGACGCTATTTTACTGTTACTATCATTATTACGCTTATATGATGCCCTAATCCGTGCTAAGTCAAACCACGTTATTTGGACACACACATCCCGACACGCTGTTTAATCGAGCTGAAACTTTTAACCGTACCACCATAAATCAAATTTTGAATGCGAGTTGAGAGCTGTTGAATCGTATTAAATCTCCGGAACCATGCGATTCCTCTTCTTCTTCTTCTCCTTTAACCGCCAAAGCGATCTTGGCCGAGTCCAGAACAGCACGCCAGTCATTTTTCTTCCGTACTAACCGACGCCAATTGGAAATGCTAAGTGAAGCCAAGTCCTGCTCCACCTGGTCTTTTCGAAAACTCCAAGAGCCGCTTCATCAGATGTTTTCATTGTCTACGCGTCCGCGCCATACACCAGCACAGGCATGATGAGTGACTTATAATAGAGTGTAATCTTTATACGATCAGAGACGACTTTACTTCTCAATTGCCTACTCAGTCCAAAGTAGCACTTGTTGGCAAGAGTGATTCCCCGTTGGATTTCAAGGCTGACATTATTATTGGTGTTACTGCTGGTTCCCAAATAAACGAAGTCGTCTACTTCTTCAAACTTGTAACTGTCAACAGTGACGTGGGTGCCAAGATGCGTATGCTCTGACTGTTTGTGTGATGGCAGGAGATATTTCTTTTTTCCTCGTTCACCACCAGACCCATTCACTTTGCTTCTCTATCCAATCACGAGTGAAGAAAAATTCCAACAACCATGCGATTCAACGTTAAAAACAAACGTAAATAAATTATACATAAAATTGTTCGAAATCCATTGAGGAATCAATAAATTCACGTGTGATTCATTTTCTTTACATGCAAAAATCATAATTTGCGAAAACTCAAAGTTATCGATGTTTCTAGAAAGCGTGGTTTTTGTCTGATTTAAAAAATTTTCAAAACGGTGTTTAAGAAGGCCAGGCGCAATGTGTGTTTCAAATTAACCGCAGATTGGTGAAGCTGTTTTCGAGATACACATATTTTACATGAATGGGCGAACCACGCCCACTTTCCAAAAAAAACAAATTTTTGCTTGAAATCCGCTGTAAATATCATTTTTGTGTAAATATTTAAAATTTACCACTAATCACTACAGGCAGACCAAAAAGTAGTCACCATACTTCGCAGAAACTAGCAAAAAACATGCGATGGATAGGCGAAGATTTTACGTCCAAAATTTTTTAATCGAGATATATTTCGAATGCTTCCATAGAAGATTTTCTTTTTAGCTTAAATCAATATGATATTTTAGAAAAATCCGCTCCTTTCAAGCCGACAAGTCCTTACTTTTGGAATCAGTGCGTTCGAACCCTTTAAAATTTGAAAGTTTTATTCCAGGACACGATGGAACATATTTTTTCAATGTTATGCCTTTTCATCAATCAATTACTATGATCCTGCCAGGCTAGGACCTGGCANAAATCGTGATATATTTCGAATGCGTCCATAGAAGATTTTCTTTTTAGCTTAAATCAATATGATATTTTGGAAAAATCCGCTCCTTTCAAGCCGACTTGTCAAGGACTTTTGCCTGGATAATAGGTGGCAAGTCCTTACTTTTGGAATCAGTGCGTTCAAACCCTTTAAAATTTGAAAGTTTTATTCCAGGACACGATGGAACATATTTTTTCAATGGCAAGTCGGTGATTTGAAGCAGAGAACGAAAACAAACAATAGCGAACGTGTCGGTATCATTTAGTTTCGCTCATAGAAGGTAACGAAACACAACCGATTCAAATCACTCGGAAACATTTTGCGAGCGGTAATTTTACTCNTTAATCGAGATATATTTCGAATGCTTCCATAGAAGATTTTCTTTTTAGCTTAAATCAATATGATATTTTAGAAAAATCCGCTCCTTTCAAGCCGACAAGTCCTTACTTTTGGAATCAGTGCGTTCGAACCCTTTAAAATTTGAAAGTTTTATTCCAGGACACGATGGAACATATTTTTTCAATGTTATGCCTTTTCATCAATCAATTACTATGATCCTGCCAGGCTAGGACCTGGCAAGTCGGTGATTTGAAGCAGAGAACGAAAACAAACAATAGCGAACGTGTCGGTATCATTTAGTTTCGCTCATAGAAGGTAACGAAACACAACCGATTCAAATCACTCGGAAACATTTTGCGAGCGGTAATTTTACTCTGCTAGCGTTCGCGATAGCTAACGCAAACCAAACAATTGAATGCAGATAAATAGGGAAACAAACGAAACCTATATAATGTTAGTGTTCACGACACAAAACGAAACGATTCGTTTAGTGATCCCCTAGTATGCATACATTTGTATATACCCAGTAGAAATTTGATGCATACGACATTGCTGTTGGTGGCATGAGCTTGCTGCTGTGTACACATGCCAGTATAAATGAACGTTCATTTCCATTTTCCGTTCTTGCGTTCTTGTTAAATTGTATTCGTCTTGAATATGCTAGCACACAGGTAAGTTAAGTATATATTTTTTTAGTTTGTAAGTAGGGCCAATGTATGTAAATTGTTACGAGTTGTATATTTGGAGCTTTTCGGCCGTTGATTTTAAANGAGTATAAATGAACGTTCATTTCCATTTTCCGTTCTTGCGTTCTTGTTAAATTGTATTCGTGTTGAATATGCTAGCACACAGGTAAGTTAAGTATATATTTTTTTAGTTTGTAAGTAGGGCCAATGTATATAAATTGTTACGAGTTGTATATTTGGAGCTTTTCGGCCGTTGATTTTAAAGCAAAAACGTTGGTTTTTCTTTTCTGCCTCCTACGCCTAAGCCTTCAATTTGTGCCATTCCATACAAAAAAGAACGAAGAAAGGAATGACTTTCAGAAAGGTGGAAGCTCCTAAAACTATCTACTGGGTAGTATCTATGGCCAGTCAGCCATGTACTTGCACTTTTTGGCATTTGAAAATAAAAAATTTTGATTTTAACCAAAAAAACTAAACAGAAAAAAAGTTTAGAAAAAACNGGAAGCTCCTAAAACTATCTACTGGGTAGTATCTATGGCCAGTCAGCCATGTACTTGCACTTTTTGGCATTTGAAAATAAAAAATTTTGATTTTAACCAAAAAAACTAAACAGAAAAAAAGTTTAGAAAAAACGTTCCGTTTCGACTTTCGACTACTTATGACAGAAAGCTTAACCTTTTTTTCATAGGAAGTCTGCTAAAAATTAGATGGGTGTCTTCATTGACCTTCATTAAAAAACCAGGACAATTTAAGTGTGGACCAGGACA
>NW_016162434.1:20257-24844 GCF_001687245.7 Rhagoletis zephyria | reverse complement strand
GGATTTTTGTAGAGTAATGTTGAGTCGTCTACAAAATCGCCCCATGTAAATGCAGCTTTACCTCAGATTTAGCTTTTGCATTTATGAAAACTGGAAAAATTTCAGTTCATATGATTTTGAAAATCGTGTGCGCCATGTACATTTTTTTTTGCAAAAATCGATACGCATACTTTAAATTTTTTTTTCTTTTCAGCTAAATAAATATATAAAAGTTTTATCGCTGTGGGATGATGATAATACTTGCCGACTTGAAGTTGAAGTATTGGCTACGAAGTTAAAAAGAAGTTACCACAAGATTTCTAAATAATTTCACATGTAAAATTTGAGCGCACTTGTGCACAAGGGTATATTAACTTTGTTCACATAACGGTTGTTTGTAACAGCCAAAACGAATCAAGATAGATATAGACAAATGTATACATAAATGATCAGAATGAATAGAGAAGTCGATGAAGCCATGTCTGTTTACATTGAATATCAATCCTTATTCTATAGTACATTATTTTAAAGAAAAAAACACGGAAACTTGCACGGAGTCGCTAGTTATTAATCGACTTCCACAAAAGGAGGAGGTTATCAGTTCGTCGGAATATTTTTTTTTTTGTTTTTTATGTATGTTACCGCATAACTTTGCACCACGTCAACCGATTTCAATAATTCTTTTTTGCAACGAAAAGGTAGTGTCTCAGAGGTAGTCCCATACTAATTTGGTTTAGATCCGATCTTTGGATCATGAAATATATAGATATATATATTTTTTTTTAAGTCGGTTTTTTTTGCTAAAAATGACTTGTTAATTTTTTTCGCTCCTGCCACGGGTGCTTTTGCTTTCATGCCGCGTGCCGCGCGAACTCGCAGCGAGCGTGGTACAACCAGAGAACGCAAAAAAATATTAAATTTATTCATATACATAAGCATAGATTATCTAATACAATATTTTTTAAGGTTGTATACATAAATGTACATATATAAATAAACAGGTCCATCTTCCACACAGGTGGTCGGTCACCTGAAATATAAAGACGTAACAAACATCGTCACCGAAATGGAAAAAGTCCTTTTTCATAAAAAGTCGAGGGGAGTTCTAATTCGATGAAAGCCATCGTATCAATGAATAAGTGAATTTTGAACTTTTTATAAGTTACGACTTTTTTCATTTCAGCGACGATGTGTGTTACGTCTTTTTGCATTTCTGGTGACGATATTATGACTTCAAATGCAAAAAAAAAATAAAATAGTAAATTCTTGTTTTTTTTTTCTACAATATTTTTCATTAAAAAAAGAAAAAAATAGACCTCAAGCTCAAAAAAAATGGGGAGGACGTCGAATTATTCCATCAAACCTAAGAAAATAAAGTTTCTTAACGTTTCGATAGACTCCATGTTGCCGTGGTCTGATTGTAGAAACACGCATGCTTACGTGTTCGTCTCGGCGAGAAGGTTTATATCTAGGTTAAAACATTAACAGAGTTTCCACCTGTTAAAAATTTTTGTTCAAGACTGGGATATGTTATCTGGAATGGTCTCTATCGAATGTGACTATTTTTTTAAGTTTCCTTCAAAATTTTGTCAAATTGGTTTATGGCCGCCTAAATCGTTCAAATACTCCTATGTGCATCGTGGCATAAAGACAACTTCTTTTCGTGATGTCGAAAGCGGCTTTGAAATCGACAAATAGAAGTTGTGTGTCGAGCTTTTTCTCACGGATCTTTTCCAAGTTTTGGCGTATTGCCAATACGAGATCTATGGTGGATTTGGCAGATCTGAAGCCACACTGGTAAGGCGCAACCAGTTCGTTGACGGTGGGTTTCAGTCTTCCACACAACAAGCTCGATAAGATAGTTGGCGCGCATTGCAGGGTCACCTTTTTTGTAGATTGGGAAGAGCATCCTTAAATACCTGCACCTTACCAGCTCCTCTCCATTGTACTTGGATACCTCGACTGACAGGCCGCCAGTTCCAGCAACTTTGTTATTTTTCATCAGCATAATCGCTATTCGTACTTCGTTATCGTCGGGCGCTGGGACATCGGCTCCATCCTCATTGACTGGGGGCTCGGGTTCGTCTTCTCCACAACTTTCAGTGCTGCCATTCAATAGGGTCGAAAGGTGTTCCCTCCATAATTTATGTACGTTCTGGATATCGGTCACTAGGTCGCCATGGTTGTACTTACAGGAGTCTTGAGATCTTCCGTAAGTCGCCTGACTCTCTGATAAAAATGTCGGCCCTTTTTTCATGTCGGCCAGCATTTTAAGCTTTTCGCTCTCACGTTTTCGCCCTCTCTCTACTTATTGCCGCAAATACGTCTAGCTTCCCTCTCTGGTGGGGCTGAAACTATTAAGCTAGCATTTCCTGGTACTATTTTGGAATATATAGGAAAAATGTTACCCCTACCTGGCTACGCCCATATTGCCCATCATGCCTCATCGCCCGCACGATGCAAACGGACTAGGCATTTTTTAGTCTCTAAGAACCAGTTTTTCTGTGCACGGCTCATGGGAAATAAGCCAATTCGGTTTTAGTTGACCAAGATTTAGCTACTAGCTTGTTATGGTTAAATAAAATACGCTTGTTGTTTCAAAGCGCGAAAAAACTCAGAAATTTGTTCAAAACAAATTCTAAAATCTTGAAATAATTATTAATATAAATTTTTTGATGGACCTCATAATGATTGCGGTCCATATTTAATACGTTTCAGCTCCAGTATGCGTGCGATAAACATGCCGACTGTCTAAAGCGTTCTTACACGATATGTATTTGCATGCGTACATACCACATTTTACATATGGCAATACCAACATATCGTGTAAAGGCATATTCGATTTGTTTCTGTACAAAACAAATGCACGTTTATACGAAATAGAAATGTTTCTATTTTCATCAGACATCATCTGTGTTTGTTTTATTTCGTTTTCACAGAACGTGATTTTGAACAATTAATTAAATACTGTGAATTTGGCAGAATTTGCATCAACTACATATGTACATATGTATCCACACAGTCATATATACAGATGGAAATACATATCGTATTAGAACACTTTTATGTGATGTTAAATTTTTTCGCACCGCATGACTACTTCAGTACAAGTTCTGGATCAAAACTTCAACTGCAAGTCGGCACGGGTTATAATCATCCCACATCCATAACACTTTATATTAGGGCTGTGCGATTAATTGATTACTCAAAATTTTAATTAATCATAAAGTAAATAACTCAATTATTCGATTAATTGGAAATTATGATTACTCAAAAGTTCAGTTACTCAAGTAATCAAGATTTTTGATTTACCAAAAAAAAATATTTGAGTAATTTGCTTTATGATTAATCAACATTTCGAGTAAAATGAGTAATCAACATTTCAAATCTTTACATATGTACTAGTAGTAGTTAAAGTTCCTTGATACTTTGAAAACAACGTTTCTGTTTTCAATAAGTAAAACGAAAAATTTTTTTCATATACAGAATGTAAAAAAGAAAATAAACATTTTCCAAAGCAAACTCTTTTAACGAGCAAAATTATTTTTTTTTTGAGTAATCATATTTCAAGTAACTCGATTACTCATCGTTTTGAGTAATCAAAATCTTGATTACTCGAGTAATTGATTAACCGAATAATTGATTAACCAACTTGCTCGAGTAATCGAATAATCGCGCTGCTCTACTTTATATGTATATTTATTACTTAGGTCAAAAAGGAAAATATTTAGAGCGTATGCGTATCGAATTTATGTTTTGGGACACCATAATGTACATATGTACATATGTACATATTTTACCACATTGCAAGTTAAATAACCATCTGGCTAGTAGTATAACACGGCTATTATGTTTCCGAATTTCCTAAATTAACACAATTTTGGTAGTTAGTGGATTTCCTAACGGGTCCTTTAAGTAAGTGTGTGTGTATGTATATGTATGTGTTGCCATAATCTTTTCTTTAAATTTTTTCAGTAATAATGTCGGTGTACATATTGTACCTTATGGTAATATTTATGGAACAGTTTTTGCTCAAACAAAGCGTGAAATGTAAGTTTTTCTGCATTCGGGGATCTGTGAAGTAACTAAAGGCCATTATTTAAATTATAGTATTGCAATCGAAGTTGAAAGAACGAAAGTATGCAACAGGTAATTAACGTAAGTTTATCATAAAATGAGGGAGGAATGTGCACGATAGTATCACAATTGAACAGTTATTTATGATTCATTTTTTCACGTTTTTTTTATACATATCGCACACATTTTACAAAACTGTACTAACATGATACAAAAATATAAGGTAGTTCCATGATATAAACAATTTTTACGTTATTTTCCCTGTGACTAATAAAAAGTTTTGCGACTGAGTCGTATTTTCACAGGAGGGAAATCTAACCATTTGTAAAAAAGTATTTAGGTTTTGCAAAACATATCTAACCAAAAATTTATATTTTCAAATAAAAATGCGAAATGTTCTAATTTGTATGTAGTAATTTTTTTTTTAATTTTTCTTTTTGTGCAAAACTCAGATTTGTAATTTTTTTGTTAAATTGCTTTTACACTATTCAATTAAAAAGAAATGAAATAAGTTTAATTCTTTCGTATACT
>NW_016162434.1:0-16301 GCF_001687245.7 Rhagoletis zephyria | reverse complement strand
TTGATTGTTTTAACAATTTTGCTATCGATATTGTTATCGCTTTTGTTATCGATATTTTTGTCGCTTTTGTCATCAATATTTTTATCGATTTTTCTATAGATATTGTTATCGCTTTTGTTGTCGGTATTTTTATCGGTTTTTTTACCGATTTTGCTATCGATATTGCCATCGCTTTTGTTATCGATAGTTTTATCGATTTTTTTATCGAATTTATTACCGATTTTGTAATGGATTTTTTGATAGATTTTGTTATCAATTTTGTTATTGACTTTGGAATCGATTTTGTTATCGATTTTGTAATCGATTTTTCGATAGATTTTGTAATCGATTTTTTATCGATTTTGTAATCTATTTAGTTAACGATTTTGTTATCGATATTTTTATCGATTTTGTTATCGATTTTATTATCGCTTTTGTTATCGATATTTTTTTCTTAGATTGTGCTTTCGTTTTTTACTTGGATATGCTCTTAACCATACCACGTATTCTACGTTTAAATTTAGCGGGTGTATCTCCGATACAGCCTGCAGACCAAGACGAAGGCGCTGGACTGTTCCTTTTTCTGAAAGGTAAATATGTAGATACATATAAGGTCTGTGAACATTTTAGCGCATATAAAAAATTACAAATTTTGAAATGATACACTTTTAAAGAACGTGTGCGATATATATAATGAATCGGTTAATTACAAAAGGGAATAAGTCAGAAATTTTCGATATGAAACTCTGTTAAACTGCATCAAATTTTCCATATCGGAAAAATGCTGACTTATTCGCGCTTATAATTAACCGATTCATATATCGACACCTGAGTGGAAGATGGACGTATCTCGGCAGCCACTTTGAAAACGTCCTCTCTCAGAAAGCTTTTCAAGAACGCCCTATTTAAGAATTTTATTGCAAAACACCCTATCTCAGAATTTGGTTGAAGAAGGCACCACTACCTCAGAATTCAGTTTAAAAACGCCCTAACTCACTTCACAATGTATTGAAAATGTGCTGACAAAGGGCGTTTTTGAACCGAATTCTGAGATAGGGCATTCTTCAACCAAATTCTGAAATAGGACGTTTCCGAACTGGCTGCCGAGATAGGTCGATCTTCCACTTAGGTGTCGATGTAGTATATGTTACATTGGTTATAATGCTTTATTTTAATAAAAAAAGTAAAAATAAGTGGAACTGTTTGATAAATAATATCAAAATGTAATAAGTTATATATATACATTAGGGTGATTCTTTAAACCAAATTAACGATTTTTTTCAGTCCCACTCCCTAAATCGGTAATGCCACGGTCACAGATATCACATTGAGAACGGTTAAGGCGTGTCGCACAGGGGGGCAAGTTACAGATACAGATTATTTTTCCATTTAATACCCAAAATCGATACTACTATTGTCGAAAATATGACATATAAATTTTGGTCCCGATTAGAGTCGGTTAGGGCGTGTCGATTTTGGGTATTAGATGAAAAATTTTTTTTTTAATATTTTGAGTTTCCATAGAGGAATCTGAACTTTCCCTCCTTTGCGACACGCCTTTACCTTCTCTAATCGTGATATGTGATATCTTCGACTATAGTAGCATCGACGTAGGGGTCGAGGTTTAGGAAATCTGATGTGAAGATTTGCTTCCTACATTTAAGGACCACCCTAATAAACATACATATTGATTTTCAAAATTTCTACACCATTTCTACGAAGCATTGTTTTTTCCCCATACAAAATACATGGAAAACTTAGAGCGACCTCTAGAATTGTTTGATCTCGAAATAAGAAAAGAGGTAAATATATTTTTTCGATATAGAACAATCCTAGGGACTTCACTATTATCACATGAATTTTTGGACCACTCTTATGTATGTACATATATGTATATGTATATGTGCATACGCACTCGTATGTCGTCGTGTTATGTCGTAGAAGTTCCTTTAAGGACTAATAAATTATGGTGTAAAATTATTTACAGAATAAATAGTGGTTTAAAAAACCCAAAAACACGTGTTAATAGCTGACAGAACTAAACACTGTTAGAAAATAAACAATAGTTTAAAACACTAAGCAACACGCTTTACGGCGCGTTTACATTAGACAATGCTGTCAAGACAATAAAGAAATGCGTATTTGTTGTCAAAAATGCTGATAATTTTCTCCGCGACGCTGGCGTCCTGACAATGACAATTCATTTTGAGCAAAATGTCTTGTTGTTGTAGTAGGTGTATAAAAAAGTAGTATTGTTGTAGTATTGAGAAGAATGGTCTACTGCGGAAAAAAATCGTTAGATTACCAGTATTCGACCCTAATTTAACTGTAATAAACACTTTCGTGGAAAAATACTTTACCTATGTTTTTTTCTGAGTTACGCTATTTTTGGAAAAATAAAGGAGATCATATTCTTGTCTAATGGCCCAAATTATGCAAAAAAACTAATTTAAAAATGTAATTTTCATTTCGTAAAATTGTGTTTTTATACAAGTAGTATTTAGTTCCTTCAAACGATGTATTCAATGTACATATAACAAGAAAATTTTGTACAAAATTCCTTAGTCGCCGAACGCCGCCGCCGCCGCGCTGATATTTTCGTAACTCGGCGGCGGCGTGAGGAATGACAAAAGCGTATACCTCTAGCGAGTGGTCACTATAATAGCGCATTCACTCCCTACCCCCTAAAGTGCTTCCACGGATTTTGACGGCCTTTAAAGTACTGTGAAGAGCAGAGGAGAACCAGAATTACTGCATTCAAATGGAAAAATTCTGTTATCCAAACAGCGACTGCGTTAAGCCCTGTTTAAAACCACATATTCCTTAAAACTCAACTAAAGGCCAAACGACCAAACAAACAGTATACCGAGAAATCGATTTCGCCAAAACAACAAATAAAGATAAATGGTGGTCATACCCAAAGCTTAAATGAACATCCGCAATAAGAACTCAACCAATTGCCAAAATGATAGGCCAGGGCTTTGCGTATAAAGCGCAAGCTATAGACAATGGCATCCAAATCGAGGCTACACAGAATTCGTAGATAACACTACTCGGCATGTTAAAGAAAGCGATTTACAAATGCATCCATCACTCATTAAAAAAAATTATCAGAAATAGGCCCCCAGTTAAGTTTTGCCGCGCAATCTTCATTTTGCCTGGAAATATCTCTCATCGTCATAAAAAGATAAACACTCTACTTTGGAAGTCAATTATTCATCAATCGTTTCGTTTTCCTAATTTTATCTTGATCAAATTTTAAATTAGCATTGCTAAATAAAAAAATGGTAAGTAAAAAATAAAAAGAAAAAAATGTCAGTGTCACAGGGCTTAAACCTATGACCAACAAGTTGGCAATCGAACACACGTCCATTAGGCTACAGCAGCTGTTGAGAAAAAGTGTAAAAAATACACATTTCAATTCATTCTCAATATTTTTGATTGCATTGGCTACAATTCTAATTTCATATCGACAATCGTCGGAAAAAGATGTAAACGAATTTCATCGCTACGATATATAGTTACATAATACACAAACGCAAGCGACAATCGACAGTTTGCGACAATGATTGTCGGTCGGTAGAAAATTTAGAGAATAGCAACTACAGTTCCCCTCATTTGAAAATCGTAGAGCTTTTTATTTTGTAAATATTGACACAGAATGCGATTGGAGCTTTTGCTTGATAAAAATCTTGATAAAAATTCTTTGCAAATAATTGATCAAGAAAACACAGAAATGGGTGGATAATTAGTTGCAATAAAAAATATTTCAAGGTCCAAACTTCAGTTTTGAAGTCGCACCTTCGATAAGAATGTGGAAATAGGATAGTATTCGATTCGAGAACTAGGCCATTCTCCAGAAAAACGGAACCTTTGCCACCCAATGTATTTCCTTTCGTTATAGCCCAGTTATGCATACTTGCACTGCTATACCATTTCTACGTAAAAATCAAAACCCAACAGAATTGTACATGCGTTGGGTAACCGCTTACACGCAAAGCCCGTTTAACAGATTCTTATGTGGCAACTCTCATGCTAAGCTAAGTATGCATTACTGGGCTATTATGAATTCAACATTCAGCAGCATTATCGAATTAAAATTTTAATGAGAGAGATTGACTGTCTTATATTTCCCTTCGAGAATGAGTTGGATTTCACTTTCTCTCTTGCTACTATGGTTCTAATTTTTTTTGGAACCCATATCGAGTGTAATTCCAATATACTCCTTAGTTCGATATTCATATTGGATATTTATTTATTTGATTATTTATTTATTTACATGTACATATGTATTGTTGAATAAATAATTGAGTTTTCATGGTTTAAACAATTTTCCAAATTTTGTTGCTTTGTATTTACCATATTCTCCAATATGTAACGTTAAAGAATCTTTAATAGGACGTTAAAAATATTTCCATTTTTTGTATTGTAAAAAAAAATAAATAAAAAATTTAATGTAAATACCGCTTAAAACTACATTTAACCATTTATCTTTAAAGCAACAAAAGATAGAAAAAAAGTTTCTTCTATAAAATTTAGCTTTTGTTTTTGTCTTATCAGGATAAATAAAAAACTTTCAGTTTTCCCACAACGTTTCGGAAATCTAAACAGAAATATGCGTGCGATTGCAACGTTAAGGACAAACATTTTTATCACATGGAAAGTTGAATCTGATTAAATTCTACAGAATTTGCTCTTTAATTTGAAACCAATACTTCTTCTCTAAGCACATTTCACTGAATTTTTTAAATCATTTTTGAATTACTGCCATCAGAGTGAAAAACTAAAAACGCAATTTTACTATATTTGGTCCATGGTTTCCGCAAATATATTGATTTTTGTGTGTAAAATTTACCATCGCACGGTGTTATTTGTATAATGAGCTAGACATTTATAAAAAAAAAATATTAATTATTAAATAAAAAAAGAAATATAGCCAATATTGGTCAAGAAAAGGAGTTTTTATTATAGTCATCAGGACAAATTACAAATCCCGAACATCTACAAAAGGCCGGGATTCCGGGATTAATATTCCTAACGTACATGCATGCATGCATAAATGAAACACTGAAAAATATCTGCTCATTCAACAAATGCATAGAACCATTTACCAGCAGAAAATTGTTTTCTATACATACATACATATTGGGACTCTTGAAATTATTCGAATAATTCGAATATTCGAACGTTCGATCGGCAATTGTTTGTACGATTGCTAATCGAATTTTACTATTCGAATAGTCGCCAAGCTACGATAATTCGAATACCTTATTAAAATCGAATATTCGATCATTGTAATAAGCGTTATATGTTTAACAAAAAAACATTAATTTATGTGTGGGGCATTTCAAAGTGACGGATGTGAAATTTTAACTCGCTTTTGCTCAAACTTTTAGTAATTTCGCTTTAACCATTAATTTGACAAGTTTCAAACAGTTAACACACAAACCTAATCTTATAAATACCATAGTAAATTGGCATTTTTCAAGAGTGACGGGTGGGACAACGAAGACACCCGCTTCTCCGAGTTGTTGGATTTGTTTACCAATTTGAGACAAACTATAAATATTTCTTTCATAGCGCTTTTCTCGTATATAGCCAACAGACTGTTGAGGGTCATTTTACGCTTTGATGGCATTAATATATTTGAAATAAAAAATAAAAAAACACATTTTAGATTGTGACGGGTGAGACAGTATTTTGTGGGTGGGACGAGTCACTATCGTGGACACACAGTTCTTGAGTAAAATGAACGCTAATCGTTTGTTGTGAATATTTATTAATTTTTTATAAGGGGACCTTGTTTGATCCATACGGTAAAAAATACATATTTTGCTATGACTTCTCACCATACATATATTTTCGTAATACTTATCACCGTTTTAAAGTCCCTGAATTGTACTTTCTTTTGTTATATAATTATTTTTTGCATTGTCACTTTTGATACACCAGGAATGCCTTGACAACATAGAAATGTATTTCTAAAGAATTATTCAATCTGCTTTTTCACTGATTTAAACACAAACTATGTAATTTATTTAAATGTGTACTTACATACATACATATATATACATATCTACATATATTCCAACATTCGAGTAATCGCGCACCACTTATTATTCGAATAATTGAAAACGAGCAATCGAATTTTACTATTCGAATATTCGATTAATCGAATATCAAGAGCTCTAATACATGTGTATATGAGGTACATACATACATATGTACAGTGGGGAGCAGTGGTGCATGGTGATTTTTATAAAATATTTGCTAGGTTTTTAAAGTTCCTTTTTTTGTTATTATTTCGCAAAAATATGGTTGATGCGTTAACAAATTTTATACAGAACTTAGAAAAATTTAACAAATTTTCATGAAAATTTTGATGTTTCGGAATTTTTTTGAGTATGCAATTTTGTAAATTTAATAATTTAGATATAATAAAGTTCAAGTTCTAAGCGGCTTGATTTATATAAAAAAAATTTAACACCAAAAAAACCTTGTACTCATCACTGCTCCCCAATGTATGTACAGTGAGTGACCCACACTCAAAATCACACTGTGATGTTATTACAATACATATTCGCAATCTTTTTCTATTCTAAAATTTTTTTCATTAGTTTAGCCTCTAACAAAAGCCATATAATTTAGATATATGTATGTGGTATTTTATTTAATGTAAGGAAGAAGTTACATATATATTTTAAATAAGATATGTATTTAATGTTTACAAGCGAAAGAAATTATGTATTTGGCAAAGAATATTAACAACGTCCACGTTTAGCGTCCGACCTCCACCGCAGTCTGGCAAAGACTCCCCTTGCTTGTCAACCACACCACGTGTATATACATACATACATACATACATATTTAGATGTGTAATTGCAAAATTTGTTAAAAAATTAGAAAACTCAACAAAGTTTCATCAAATGTACAAACTTTTTAATTAGAACTTCAAGAAAAGATTAATATTATTATAATAGAATGCAAGTTCAAAGTCGCTAAAAAATTCCGTTGATTTCTGATAATTTTTTTTTCTTTTGTTGACGGTGCTATGCATATTCTTCCATGGTGTTTGCCAAGCATGGAAATGACCGTGCTAAATTTGCATGTGTACGTAAAAATACGCTTTCACATTTATTGGAATTTCTAATTACAATGTCTATGTCAATGTTTATTTTTCAACTTTATTTTCAGAAAAATCCGTGTCCCGGGGGGAACACCCCCAGAACCCACGCCCCCTCCCCCTGCCCCTGTTCTAGACGAACCCAAAACTTTTCAAGCTTTTGCATAGAATTGCCAGCCCTGGTTATTTTGCTTGAGTAAAACCATAAAATATACAAAAAAAAATATAAACTGTTTAGCGCTAATGCTTTAAGGTAGTTACTAAACAACCAAAATTTGTTTACTTGCAGTAATAACTACGATTGGAATCGCTCATTTTCCGAACCAGATTTAACAGGTAGGATGTATGGAAATTCCTTGGAATCTTATTGATTGATACACACACGGCTTACATAATTTTTGAGCACTTTTTATTCTTTACAGATCCATTTAAGCGTTCGAATCGGTTTAACATTAAACATCCGCATGAGTTTATTTCCGTGGATGATTTAAAATTTTTCAGGCGGAGGAAACACCCACCGGGTAAGTAAATATGCTAAATGCTAGAAACTACTGTATGTACATACATACATACATACATATGAGGAACTGCACTACATACATCTGATATGTTTTTTTAATTATAATTCAACACTTTTAGACCAACATTCACGAAGCAATATTTGTCTGCAACCAAGTGATGAACCAGCGCTTCCATTTAGCTCCCTTAAATCTGAGTACCAGCGACAATTTCGAGGTTTATATAACAATTTAAGGCCGATTCTTTTACGAAGATCCACATCATTGTACTTTAAAGGCTTAATGCAAAATAAATCTGAACATCAGGAGCAATTTCATTGGTACACACCGGAAGACTTGAAGTAGTAAGTAGGAACTGGCACATAAAATTGTTTACAAGTATGTATGTATGTATGAACTAGGGCTCCCAAAAATTATTCGAATTATCGGGTATTTGGTCAATATTCGTTCGACCAGTTTATGATAATCGAATAGCTGCACGCTTCGAATAATGGTCTATTGTATCTATTATTCGAATACTAAAACTATTTGAATTTTGTGAATCGAATCGAATCGATTCATTGAAATTGAAGCAAGGCGAATTTATATAAGGTGGTAGCGGTAGTACAAAAACAAAAACTTACTGCCACACCTAAACAAAAGCGTTGGGCGGAACGGTTTCTGACGCCTAGCGATAGCGCCGAAGTGCCATACCTAAACAAAAGCGTCAACGCTACGTCGGTATGCTTCATACAAATTGTATGGGCTTGAGAATTTTTTGACAGCCAGACAACGCTGACGCTTTTGTTTAGGTATGGCAGTTACATCATGGTGATATAAATATAAGGTGATGTCACTTACATAACCTCACTTTTCTGCATGCCAATTGCGGCCAAGCATTTTGGGGTAGTAGAAAAAGGTGGAAAAGATTAGGATTATTTTTACTACATTTTGGGTACTATTTCCAATACAAACATACATCAGCGTGGGCCCCACACTGGTTAAAAGAAGCCTTGCATCAATAAAATATTTTTTCTGTAAACCAGTGTAATTACAGTTTAATTTTTTCGCTCAAAAGAAATCATTGTTACTTAATTTTAATTTTTTCGATCAAATATATTTTAATAATTATTATTCAGTTATATTTTTCTACCTTAAAATTATTATTTGCAAAACTTAAAGGCCACACGGTCGTACCACACACATATGAGTAGTCCACTTCCAAACAGCGTTATGTGATTTTTCGATAATAAGCCATAAATTTGAAAAACGACTACGACAACAAGTAACATCTAAATGGAATCTTTTTCTTCATTACCTGAAAATTTTCATAAATAACAGGCTAAGAACATTATAACATAGCATAACATAACATAAAATAACATTACCAATCTACACGACCTAAAGCAGCTTTCTAAGTTTATCAGAAGATGGAGACTTTTGAAAGTTTACATATAAATAAGTATGATGGCGACTTTTGCAAGAGTAGTTAATATTTGATGCGTTTTTTCAGAATATACAAATATTTTGCACTGGGTTGTAAGTGGACATTAAACTACTTTAATTACTGGTACGTTACCCACCAAAAACTAGAAATCGAAAAAATTTTACATAGCGCACTTTGCAAGTGGACTACTCACATGATGTTGGTTAAAACTTAAAAAATAAGGACTATTTTCCGTCTTTCATTTATTCATATTAAAACAAATGAAATTATACCGTTATCTTGATTTAATTTAAGTTCTACTAAAAATGACATATTAGCCCGTATGGAATTTTATTATTTTATTATTGTATTTTTTCCTTAAGTTCTGAAGTACATGTACATATATGCGTACTTAGTTTTTAAATAACTTAACTTTAAAGGAAATTTTATTACGACATTTATGTTCGTTAACATTTTAAAATTACATTTCTGAATATTATCAGTTATATTATAAAATAATTATGCGTTTAAATTGTTAGACCAAGTGCATTATCGTAGCCATCCGAGGCACTGCTCCAATAATCAGTTGGATATATACAGTATATATTTTACCAAAAATTTACTTACAAAATCACAATTATTGGAAATTATTGATCAAATTTTCCAATGAATTTGAAACGAAAAGTCAAAGCAAAAGCGAAACAAAGAAAAAGTTACTACGTTTATACGTAAGCTATTTGCAAATAAAAATGATTTGCAAATACCTAACTCACTGTTTATTCGATGGTGAAAAATTCTTTTTTAATATTGCCTGATAATAAAAAGGCCGTCGAAAATTAAAATAAAATTAAAAATGGCAACGTTTCGATTATTAAAAGGCAAAAGATGGCCATCGAAAAAGAAAATAAACCTAAGAATGGCGGCGTCTTGCGCTTATTTGCAAATAGTACCACTAATCAATACTTATTTGCGTGATTTAGTTATTTGCAAATAATACGTGCGAATAAACGTAGTCAGTGATGCCTACGCATACTTTTTCACAAAATTGTCCGCTCCATTTTTTGTTCCATTTTGCCCAAAAATGAAATTGGAATGAATGGAGTAGGCATAACTGTAACGCTGGTATGCCGAAAATTGCCAAAATTACATGACTTACATGTATTTTGTTTTTGCTTTCGGTACACAAATGTAAAATTTCAGTTATTCTTTGCTCCGGGAAGAAGAGGGAAGGAAAATTGTGAAAATCAGCTGTTCTAGCAACATCACCTTATATGAATTCGCCTTGAATTCAGGTAACCAAATCTATGCTACATACCTACACATGTATGTATGTACATTAGAGTGGTCCAAAAAAATTAAGTTGGAATTTTAATGCCGGCGCTTTGAGCACTCCCTATTTTTATTTATTTTTTTTTTTTCAAATAGGGGTATATTTTTTTCGATATAGAACAATCCTAGGGGGTGCCGGCATTAAAAATCCGACCTTATTTTTTTACATACATTTTTGGACCACTTTAATGTACATTAGAGTGGCCCTTATTTTCGAAAAAGGAAATTCGGGGGTGCTACTCCCTGAAATGGTTACCATTATTGAAAAAGTAATTCCCTACAAATTTTAGACCAATTAATCAAGTCTAACCCGTTCTACAAACGTGCCGAAGTTGAGATAACGAAAGTATCATCGTCTGATTATGGCAACTGAACGTAACTTACGGCCCTCTCTTAAAAATTCTGTTAATTGGGTGTTGCTTGTAATTGAACAGCCGAACTTAACGTAACTTAATGCCATGTGCCATGGATGTTTCGATTCGTATGCCTTTGTGGGCGTGGCTGGTGCCTGAAATTCGAAAAAAGGCAGTTTTTTAAACTACCACTGAGGCCGCACTACTGATTCTATACCGTTCATGTGGATATCAGTAGAAGGGCCTTAAAACAAGCTATCTAATGCTGTCGTTGTTGCGTTTATGAAATATAAATATGTCATAACATTATCGCCTAAAAACTAAAAATCGGGCTGCTGAAAATATAGATTTCGAGAATTTTCCCAAAAACTGGTCAGTCGATTTTATTCTTACTTTCCACAAGTCTAGCCCAAAACCTTGGCTTTCATTTGGTATATAGCTTATGTCTGGGAAAACTCTTGTTGTTGTGGAGATATTACGATTCAAATTGAAAAAATGTCGCTCCAAATAGCGAAAAATGTTTAAAAGTTAACATATTCGTCTAATTTGGTTACTCATCCGCCATGTACACCTGAGTAACGCGCTTTTGTGCTCATGTTTCATACAAAACAATCATTGCGTACTTTCATTAGAACACTATTATTTCTTTATTTATATATCGATTTTCTTCAGTAGTAACTTGATTTATTTTTTATAACAGAACAAGCTTCAGCACAGATGCAAAAATTTGGCAAAAAACCTGTTATTTTTTAAATTTTTCTTGTGTTAAAGTTTGATTTTTTTCATTAAAAATAAAAAAAGCTGGAATGATTAATTAATTTGTCAGAAACTATGACTCCTATCGGGAAGTAATGGTTTATGGAAAATTTTATTAGCTTTATTTTCATATTAAGATTGTTAAATTGGTTTGTAAGATATACGTGATAAAGTGGAACCACTTTTTGTTTTAAGCTGAATAACGGTAAATTGCAAATATCCCGAAAACGTATCCATAGAAAAAGAATTAACTCGATTTTTGGAATCCCCGAGCCACACTACATAGAAGTTGGAGAGGGGCGTCTGGAGAACAAAAACAAAACTAAAATTTGTGATCCAGTGTAATTAAATACAAGTTGTACACAATAACTAAATATTAGAAACATAATAGGAATCAAAATTTGATACAATTTACAGACAAAAAGTGCAATTTGAATTACATTTTCATACGAAATTTGGAAAATGCAATTATCAACACTGGTCCAGAAGTAGACATGTTACCGAACGAAGAGTTTGACCAGCCACTATCAAAAATGTATACATATAAAAATAAAAATATGTAGGTACAATTAGAAAATTTAAGTTACATTCCTATGCGAAAAGGAATTTTATGATGTCAGCGAATAGGTGGAAACGAAATAGAAATGTTTCTATCTCCATCTGACACACAGATAGAATTATCGTTTCATTTTCAAAGAACGTAATTTTAAATAGTTAAATAAAGACTGTAAATTAGACAGACACAAGCAATTATGTACATGCATATGTATGTATTGAAAATATACATATCATGTAACTCTATATTTCACTTCTTAATTGCCCTTTTAGGAAAAAGTGTGCTACAAATTTGCATACCTACTAAAATTTTTATGAAAATTTGCACAAAGTTTGGAATTCCAATTTTCAGAGTTTATGCTGTTAGCCATAATTTTATATAGTTACTTTTAAGAGGCTTCCCTGAGGGGCTCTGTATTCGGAGTAGGAAGAGAGGCAGATCACTGAAATCTTTGGTCTTTGCTCTCTCTCAAGCTGAAAAGGAGGGAGGTGTCCGGCCCCATTATTTTCTTGTACCAGCTTTAAAATTATATAGATTTTGTACGGCAATATGAATTATTTTAGGAAAAATCGAATGTCGACTATCCAATTTTTTGAATCGATTCACGGATCGAATCGGAACTAAAAAATCGAATCGGAAGGGCTCGATTAATTGATCTTGATGATTGTTTTTATGTACATATATGTATGAACGATTAACGCGCGACCGACCGAACGAGTAATTCCGATTAAACACTAAACCTGTTTTATTTTGGTGGTTGCAATGCCAAAAGATTGATAATTTAAAGATTGTAATTCCGAGATTACAGAATAAAAATATTGTAAAAATTAGATAAACCCTCAATGATTTAGCACATTTAAGAGCATATTTTGGTGATTTATCGAGCTTTTGAAAGCGCATATTTTCAGGGTTTTCTGGCATATTTTTTCCAGTTCTGATTATTACATATTTTAATGGGCACGTTCAGAAGGCGCAACAGCTCAGTAACTGTTGCGATTGCACCTTCTGAACGCGTTGTTTTGTACTTCTGATCAACTGAACAGTTGCGTGTTAGATGATCGTAAAATTTTTCTGATCATTTGAGACAACGTGTTGTGTGTTTTGAATTTGACAGCTAATATATCAAGCCGTTCAGAAGACGCATTACGATCATTGATTTTTTTAGCAACGGTTGCGCTCAACTTCTGCACCTTCTGAACCTACCCATTCTCACACATGACCACATGAGAGCTCCCCATGTCAATAGACATAAGAATGAATGAGAATTTTCTTACCGAAAATGTTCTCTTGAGAATAAAATACCAGTGAGAATCAATTTGCGAGTAAACTCCCATTAGAGTACTCACCGCAATATGGCGGCATTCTCATGATTAATTACTCTCATGATGAATTACTCTCATCGTTTACGAATACCTTTATGCAAAAACATCGTCTTATTTTTATTTGATCGCTACCCAGTGGGAATTAGGAGCACGTAATAATACCTTATTAGCAACTTACTCTTCACCTGGCAGTCATTACCATTTCCCTGCCGAACGTCCCTTACTTTTACAAAGGCATGGCCGCCTTATGTAAGTAGGAATTTAGAATGTACATTTGGTATCAGACATACTTCTGAGCCGCTTTACAAAGTAAGTTACGTGTAATGCAGAGAAGTCGCTCGGAGTAGTTCGGCGCTTGGAGATAACTTCGGCTGCACGTTACTTTGCAACTGACAACGTAATGTGTCGTTGGAGGTGTTCATTTTGTGCTTTACTAGTAGATGACATTGGCCATGATGACAATTTTGGTACTAAAAACTGAAAGAAAACATGGCTTACCTCGCAAGGTGCTTACCTATTTTCCCAGTGGGTATATATATATATACATGCATACGCATATACAAATATTTACATACATACATAAGTATGTAATTATGAGCCAACGTTTTTTCTCTTTTATATTTTTATCTTTAGCTGTCGTTCAACTTCTGTAAGAAACTCCAAAAACTTGTTTGCGTCTGGTGAAATAAGTATGGAGCCAGAGTATCGTTCATCGTACATTTCATATCCGATGGTGGATCGAACTACAAAAATACTGCCACGTGAAGCATTTCGCCTCGATCCTGACCCAGTAGAAAAAAAAATTCATCCAACCGTTCAAGAGGTTCCTTCCTGCCAAAAACTTGCAAATGATAAAAGTTTACGTGAACTTGCCGCTCGCAACCTTCAGAAAAGTCGCCTGCAGCAATACGTTGGAGATAATAAATACAACACCGCGCCATCTGAGTACAAACGCCAATTCGTACAATTTCCCATCGAAAAAGCACACTCCATACCACAAATATCTCATATAAAAATACAAGGTAAATTTGGGGGTGTGCCAGAATATCAAGACTGTTTCAAAATGTATGACAATTATTCGAAAAGCGCACCAATAAAAAAAGTTGACAATTTGCGAGTATCTGGTGCTGAAATAGTAGAAAAGGCAAATGATGATACTAAATTACCAGAATATCGGGAGAAATTTCGTGAACCACCGAAAAGTGTATCGAAAGAAAAAGCAATTAAAATCCCTGACCATCTGCATCCAAACGGACAATTTTCGAAAGATATTCCAGAATATTACGAAAGCTTTCGTGATCCGAAGATTACACAGATGCCAGAACGTGGTAAATGTCGGGAACCATATTTACGCCTCAAAGGTAAAATCGAATTCAACCCAGAATATCGCAACACTTTTTTGGATTTCCCACGTTCACGGCCAATCATACGAAAACCAGCTTCCACATTTCGTCTGCCAAATTCATCAACTACGTCCAACACGACGCTTATTAAAAGTCCCAAATCTGCACGTCGCAAATTTAAATCGTATTCCCCAAAACGAAAGGAGTATATTGAAAATTCCCCAATTACAGACGTCACCACAACGCCGGAATATCGTCGCGCTAATTACCAATATCAGCTGCGCGAACGTACTCCCACACGCGAACCCAAGGAGGAGAAAGGAGAAAAGGTTGTTGGTTCAGTATCCAACACTAAATATGTGTCCATCGCAACCCAACGCAAAAGTTCCGAATCGTCAACGGATGTACCCGGTAAGTCGTCATATTTGCAGAAGCGACGTACTTCCCGCCATCGCCAAGCAACTATTGGTTGTCATCATGGTCCAGGTGCACCACCGAGTTTTGAAAATGTTGTGGGTTGTGCAACAAAAAAGGCAGCAAAATTTGGCAGGCGTGCATCTATGCTTCAGAACACATCAACTCTGGGTAAGGACAGAACGGGATATGCCATGTCGAATCAAAAAGCCAACGATGAGTCATTCCTTGTGCTGAACGAGCCTTGTAAAAAGTCACACTGGATGAAGAAGTCCTGGTACGAATCGTAATTGTATTATTGTATGTGGAATGAAAATTTTAGTAGAGTAATTTGTGTTTACAATGGAAGATATACTAAAATAAATGTTTACTAGCTTTAACCCTTACTAGCAAATATACCCCGCTCCGCCTTTGAGCAATTGAAAAATTGTGCCAAATATTTGGAATATACATGCATACCAGTGTAGCCAAAAATGGGCTTTTCCTATCAAAACTGGTACGGTTTTTCCCATTTGGAAGGTTGGTAGGCTAGATTGGATTTTGGTAGGTTCCGCGACAATAATAGTTATTTGCGAAAAATATAAAATATGTATCCTGGTGACAAAGCAACGCAAGTAAAAGTGGGTTCCACCTTCAGCAAGCTGCACCGACGGTACAGGAGCTATGGGCACCTGTCCAACGGATGCCCTTGGTGTCATTACAGACATTCCTCCTTTGTCTATTTTGTTTGAAAAAGAGGGCTGCTGAAGTGCCCTACAACTGCCCAATATGATCAGCAAGAAATTTTGGGATCCTCGGGGTCATTTGGAGGTTCTTAAGCCATTTCTGGATAATCGCGAGTTATCCTTCTACAAACCCTACAAGGTAACAATTCCTGAAGGGGACTTCTGTGAAGTGATAGTAACTATGATTGACGAAAGGTCCCACGCATGGTATACCGACGGATCAAATTAAATATTTGTCGGATAGTCAGGCAGGTTAAAGGTCTTGGACTCTTCTAAAACGGCAGCAGGCTTGTGGAAAGCTGTAAAACTTTTTTGAACCACTTGGAAGCTCACAATAACATAACACTGTGATGGATTCTGGGACATGAAGGGTTTGAAGACAATTAAATCTGACTGTCTCGCAAAGCGGTGAGCCCAAATGCACTAGCATAAGGTTGGAGTGATTACAATTAGGGTTAAGAGCAATAGATCTTCTTAG
>NW_016162433.1:39234-43158 GCF_001687245.7 Rhagoletis zephyria | reverse complement strand
CAGAAAGGAAAATTCTACTTAGTAAGGGTTATAATCCCTCCGCGCGGCCGAAGGCCTCCTACGCAGAAAGATGTTCTGCGCAAAAATACTTCCGCCCCCCGACTCCCCCCCTTTTCCGGCAACACAGAAAGGAGAATTCTACTTAGTAAGGGTTATTATCCCTCCGCGCGGCCGAAGGCCGCCTACGCAGAAAGTAGTTCGTTTTCATGTTTGCACTATTTCGGTTTTTGTCATATGCATTATTTCGGTTTTGAGTCGAAGCTGTGCATGTATGCATTACTTCGTTTTTCTTATATGCATTACTTGGGTTTTGAGTCGAAACTGTGCATGTATGCATTACTCCGTTTTTCTCATATGCATTATTTCGTTTTTCAAACGGAAGTGTGCATATGCATAATTTCGGTGTTTCTAATATGCATTATTGCGGTTTTCAACCGAAACTGCATATGTGCATTATTTCTGTTTTTTTTCATATGCATTATTTCGGTTTTCAACCGAAACTGCATATATGCATTATTTCGGTTTTTTTTTCATATGCATTATTTCGTTTTTTTTTTATATGCATTATTTCTTATGCACAGTTTCCATATGCACAATTTCAGGGTGCCACCAAATATGTGTTATTGCAACTTAATATGTTTACTGAAATTCGTTTGTAATGCTAAATAATATAAATTTATCCATTCGTGTCAATTGTAAATGGATAATCCTTCTAGAAGGCATGCAAGGGAGCACTTTTTTCAGCCCATATTGGGTAGGCCTCTTAGAATGCCTTTACTTAGGAAGGCCTACCTAAATTATCTTCTGGGCAGTAACGTCGGTAACGACGTTTCACTGGAGATTAGTGTTCACCGGAGATGGTGAAAACGGCCTTAAGGGCCGGTTACTCAATGTCTGGTTAACACTAATCTCCGGTTAAACATAGTTATCCACGTTACCGACTCCCTGTTATATGCATGGAGTCGAAGACGTCGATAACGATGTTTAACCGCAGATAAGTGTTAACCAGACATTGAGTAACCGTCCCTTAAACTGAGTTATTTACAAATAACTTAAAATTTAAGCAAATGTTCAAGTATCGTTATCTCGAAAACTGGAGCCAATCTTACAAAACGGGGGGAGCAATTGAATTTAGAATGCCCCAATTAAGTGAGATCAACTATGTTGTTGTTGTAGCGGCCTCAACAACCCCGCCCAGATCGGTTAATAGGCCTCAATAGGGTCGGTCCACAGGGACAAAAGCGTAAGGATTGTCGGGTTTTCCGGGCATACGAAGAGATGCTTCGGGTCATGAGGTGTTTCTCCGCATGCCGGACACTCATTCGGCACATCTGCGTTTAGTCTGCTCGGGTATGTGTTTAACCTGCTGCAGTAGCCAGTGCGAAGTTGGGCTATTGTGGTTCTTGTCTTCCGTGGCAGATGAAGCTCCGTCTCGTCTATGTCCGGTGGTTGTGCGCCTAGAACGGCGTTCACAGGTCTGGAGTCTACATAACTCGAGACTGACTCCCTGTGAATGCCGCTCAGGGCCTGTCGATAAGCTGACGGGTCCAGAGGTTGTTTAATGAACCTCTGGACCTCGTTCGTCAGTTCGTAGAGAAGTCTGCTGACGTGCCTTGGCGAAGGCTCTTCTGCAAGCAGTTGTCTATTTAGGTGACCTCGTCTATGGCTCCCAACTAGTAACTGCTTGCAGAGCATTGTGTTGTGCTCCTTTATCGGGAGCATTTTCGCCTTGTCGTGCAGGTGGTGTTCTGGCGACATCAGCGGGCATACGTAGTGCGGTGTTTTGAGTAGTCTGCAGCTTCATCCACTGCGTCCTACTAGTCCCCGGCGACAACACTGGTGCTGCGTAACTTAAAACTGGCCGGCCTTGCCTTGTATGTTGCCAGCAACGTTTCTTTGCCTTTGCCCCAAGGACCTTGTTGCGGCTCTGTACTTTGTTGACAATAGCGGAGTGCAGAATGGCGAATGTTACTCCGAGTATTTTGGGGTTATCGGAATCGGTGCATCATAAACGTGAATTTCCAGCGGTAGCTTGACCTCTTTCGTCCAGGTGGTGAACAAGGTCCCAGAGGATTTTGTAGGGGGGAGGGTTAGACTCGTTGCAGTGAAGAAGCGAGAAATCTCGGAGAGATATCCGTTTACTTTCGAACACAAGTCATCAATTCCATTCCCAGACGCCATGATTGAGCAATCG
Source organism: Rhagoletis zephyria (assembly GCF_001687245.7). Lineage (NCBI taxonomy): Eukaryota > Metazoa > Arthropoda > Insecta > Diptera > Tephritidae > Rhagoletis > Rhagoletis zephyria. Next base: position 40,964 of record NW_016162433.1, on the reverse strand, counting down.
TCGGCGTAGGAGACAATCGAGACTCCCTCTGGTGGTTGAGGCAGCTATGAAATGTAAAAGTTAAACAGTAGTGGGGCAAGGACACCGCCCTGTGGAACTTGCTGCTTTATTTTTCTGAGTTAATTCGCCGACCACCGTTTGAGCCTCTGGGAGAGAGGAGGCCTCTATGTCTTCTAGTAGCGTGGAGTGGCTGACGGTGTCAAACACCTTTGACAGGTCCAACGCACTAGAATAGTTTTCTCAAAGGGTTGGTTGCGGTTAAGGCCACGTGTTTTGTGAGTGTTTATGGCGTTAAGTGCTGTTGTTCTACTGTGCACTTTATGGAAACCATGATGATGCTTCGCTGGGGTGAAGTTACAAGTCTTCAGATGCTCTTCCCACTTTTTCCGCTTATGTACGTTCACAAGCTGCTGAATCTCCGCGTTGAAATCCCTGATACGGGGATTTCCGGGATCAGCCTGACGAAGGTTGTCACGCTCATCGGTTAGAACAGCCGTTTCAGCAGGGAAGTTTGGACGGTGGTCCGCAATGCATCCTGCCGGTACGAAGCCAGTTGCAGCAGCAGTGACAACCCTACGGAACTTACGTTCACCAAGGTGGACGTCGGTCGGTGTGGGGGGCACAGCGAAGGTGCTCTCAGTAAATTCCGCGAAGCCCTTCCAGTCAGCTTTAGAAAAGTTGATATAGGTCCGGTGTTCCGCGGAAGCAAAGTCTGTTGGTTTACCGATCGAGATGACTATGGGCAGATGGTCTGATGCCAAAGTCAGCATAGGTCGCCATGATACGCTGTTTATCAGACCAGCGCTGACTATTGTAATGTCTCATTCCCACGACAGCCGGTTCTACGTACCGGAATGACTTGGGTTTTTCTCGACCAAGGGTTCTTGTTTCGGCGATCCAACCCCGAAGTATCTCAGAAGTTGGTCGTCCATAGGGCTACATTTGCTACGTATACTTCTGCTCAAGGCTGGCATCGAGTCAAACCCAGGGCCAGAAACCTACACCACCTGTGTGTGTGCCAGAGAGAGAGAGACCGCACCACCACCCACACGCCGCCGCCAAAAACTCTTGGTTCCTCCTACAATCTGCACATTATGTCAGACCAGTATATTCCGTAATGTGACATTAGTCAAGTGCAACCCCTGCCTTGGCTGGTGCTATTTTAGGGCATGTTGAGGTGTGCGCACCATGCGAGATTGGACGAGGAACCCGAGGGCCCGTGTTGCGCTGCTCGGCCGCAAACCCCAACTGCGGTGCCACCCACTGCCACGACAGTCGGGTCTACGTAACCGGAACGACCCAGATTTATATAACATTGTTGAATTGTGCCGGGTACAACGTGCACCGTCGAGATCGCGAGCGAGATAATGGTGGTGGCTTAGCTATTATCACGCACCACACCGTGCAGTATCGGATTATTGAAGCAGACATCGACCGCAGGGATACCACCCTAGAATGTCAGGGCATTGCTATCCGGTCAGGCGATGTTTAGCTCGAAATATTTAATGTGTACCTACCCCCTGTCACTTGCTGCCCGGCAGGATATCACCCTGACATAGGTGCGCTCCTCAGAGGTGAAAACCGTATGGTAGTAGGTGACTTCAATGCGCACCACGATCTTTGGCACTGAAGCCTGTCAAACGATCGTAGGGGAACAGACTTGGCTGAGCAGATAGACGATTCGACATTCTGCACAATGAACGACGACGCACCCACCAGGATTATGGGTA
>NW_016162433.1:33746-34644 GCF_001687245.7 Rhagoletis zephyria | reverse complement strand
CCCCCAGATACCCAGTTACATAGAAATCTACCGATTTTTTTAAATTTTCGTCCGCCATATTGGATCCGCCATTTTGAATTTTTGGTAAATGACTTTAGATATGTAATCAGCGACCCAGAAAACCCCCAGATACCCAGTTTCATAGAAATCTACCGATTTTTTTTTAACTTTCGTCCGCCATATTGGATCCGCCATTTTGAATTTTTGATAAGTGACTTCAGATTCGTAATCAGCGACCCAAAAATCCCCTAGGTAAGAAGTGGTGTAAAGATCCATCAACGAGTATTTGTTTAAATAGTTTCGTCCAGCTAGATTTGCGATCCGAACCACTGTGCGCCTGTGCGCCAGTCTGGTGCTTTGGTACCTGATGTAGATGCACTCGTCGCCAAACTGAAAGAAGGCGGCCACATCTAAACACAGATGTTGTTAAATGATATAACAGCAGGTTAAAAGTGCATTTATAAAATATATTTTTTTGATTTTAATTTTTTATTCCCGAAATTCTTAGATAAATTAATTTGTGTGTATTCTATTGGAAGTAGATAATAAATATTTAAGTTTAATCCCATAACGAATTGGAGCAGCTAAAAAGAGACCACTAAATATGGCCATAAGTTGGAGGAAGACGGAAGATCACATGTACACAAATGTTTACATCACGTTTTTCATATTGCTCTTAAAAAGTTTATAGAAGTACTTGATTGAGATCTCCATCACCAGCATGATTCAATAACACTATGCGTCAGTCAAAATCGGGATGGGATGAAACCAACGGGAAATGTTATATCGGTCAAAAACAAGTTATACGTGGCCCGGCGTTTCGCTGGGTCACGTCTAGGAATCGAGATATATCGATTTGAAGTTAGTAACTATCATATAGGGGAAATTGTCACCGCCG
>NW_016162433.1:27720-33513 GCF_001687245.7 Rhagoletis zephyria | reverse complement strand
TCTTCATACATTTATTTTTACCGGCAAAACTGTTGATTATATAGAAACGTTAGAAAACGTTATATGAACAGATTAAAGGAATTGTAATTTTTAATTTTTTTCAATTTGTTTGAGCAAAATCGGACTAGTGGTTCTCGAGTTATGTCAAAAAAAAAGACCACCAAAGGTGACAATTTCCCCTATATGATAGTTACTAACTTCAAATCGATATATCTCGATTCCTAGACGTGACCCAGCGAAACGCCGGGACACGTATAACTTATTTTTTACCGATATAACTTTCCCCGGTAGTTTGAACCCTTCCCGATCACTGACCCCTACCATTTGTCTCACAGTGTAATAGAGAGGTTTTGTAATAAAACAGTCTTCTCGCTCCCACACATAAAATCGGCTCCTTTACTTGTGCACAATGTTGCTCACTCTACAGTTTCCAGTTATATGAGTAGTAAAACCCAAAATTCTTCATACTAAATAATCGTTGGCTTCACCCATATATGTAATACTTCTATATTGGCAGTAAGCTAACATCTCAATGTGTAATCATTCCGAAATCAAAGCGAGACAGTCTAGTACCGTTTTTGTCAATGTATTGTGTACTTGAGTGCCGTTTTTGTATATGTGTTGTGTACATGTCTATTTATAAACGTATGTGTTCCTTTTCTTTCGTACGTGTTTACTGATATATCTGTACTGTAGTGTTTTCGGACGGTACTAGCTCTTACTGCCAATATAGAAGTATTACATATATGGCATCACCTTCGTTTGCCTAATTTTTTGGAACAAGTCTAGAATAGCAACCGTTTGGCTATAAAATAACCAAAACCGCCGATTGATACAACTTTTTACGCTGATTTCAACGATACTAATAGGGCTTTCGCACGAGGCGATTTTTCAGGCAACTTTTAGTTGAAAGCAAAAATCGCCTCGTCCGAACGGCCTTTCAACTAATCGCTTTCAACAAAGTTGGTCGCCAGCCAACTTTGAGCTCGTTCAACTTTTTTTCCTTGCAACCCTGTGTTTCTTTACATTCTGTATCAGTGTTGGGAAATGAAATCGTTCCTTCAGTACGAAATCTATACAAAAAATGTACTTTTCGGCTATAAATTGTATACACTTTTTAATTCGCTCATATATTTTCTTAGTACATTCCCTTCAAGACCAATGATTTTATGGTATTCATGAGAAAGTTTTATTGTTTATGTACATACGTTTACGTATTTTACACTTTTACAAATTGATTCCACGTGCACATGTACTGCATTTAACGCAAATATGTATGCACACATTTTCAGGTATACATCTTACCAAAAAGCGTATTTAAGTTGATATTAATGGATAAAAGAGACATTTTCTTTGGATTCAGTACTAAAATTTGACATTTTTATAGCATTTCAAGTGCTTATCAAAACTTTACGACAAGATTTGACCATTTATCTTAATATTATTAAATTTTAATTATTTTTTGTAAAAATACGGTTTATATTTTAAGAAAAGCCGTATAAATCCAAGGTTCAAACTTTGTGCAACATTAAAAAAAAACCAACACACTTTCGTAAAAATTTCGAGCTTTTTAATTCGATTTCCTAGATTTATTTTGAGTGTGCGGTTTTTAGCAATTAAATTTTAATATAAGTAAGTTTTTTAAGATTTCTTTGATGAAGGTGTTGCTAATTTTCTCCATATAAAAAAATCGTCGAACACACTTCGTATGGAAGAAAATGACTGACATCGTCGACAAAAAAAAATGACAAGTTCAACGGTAAGTCCCAGCTACTTTAAACTTGCACTTTATTATACTAAAATTGAATGGGCTAAAAACTAAAGAATATTGATATAGCTTGAAATTTTTACGAAAGTATGTTGGTTTTTGGATGTTTCGCATAGATTTAATCTTGGATTTATACAGTTTTTCTTAAAGAATACATTATATTTTATAAACAGATAGTTAAAATTAAAGAATAATAAAATAAATAGTAAATCTTGTCAATATGTGAGTGCCGTAAAGGTATTATATTTAAGAAAATCTCTTCTTATAACTAACGAAGACTTTCTTTCTATATGAAGTTGACTTCGACATTTTGTTTTAATAAAACTTAGTATCGAAAAGTTTCTTTAAAAATTTGCCTAGGCTGTATTATACTGGTTCGTTCAAGCCATTTTTCAAAACTTACAAAGGTAAATACGAACTGGCGAACAAAAGAGAATACAAAAAATTTCTTGCTGTGAATTTTCAGAGCTATATATTTTTAGTATTCATTACAAAATTGTATTAAAAAGTACTGCGTAGTAGGGAAGTATATTGTAAATGAAATTGTATCAAACAAGTACAATTGTACCAAAAAATGCCAACACTGTTGTGTATACATATTTTTTTTCTTTTTTACTTTTTTACTCTTATTTTATCTTTCAGCTTCGCTAAAAGCACTTATACCAACGCTTGGCTAACCAAATTTACGCCAATTGATACAATTTGGCGATTTAAACTCATTTTAAATAATGTAAACAACAATTCGAGTTGAATCGAAAATCGCCTCGTCTGAATAGGGATGGCAACTTTTTCACTTTCAACTTCTCATTCAACTCCGCATTCAACTTTTGTTGCCTGAAAAATCGCCTCGTGCGAAAGGCCTATAACCCCCTTATTCTAGAACCCGAATTTTCTAATGCGTAATTCGTAGCTACGCTACGAAAAATCCACATGCTGCAACCCTTGCGGAAACATGTGCAGCATTGCCAGCTATCAGTTGTTTTTCGAAGATAGCTGAATGAAGGAAAACAAAGTGGATAGGAATTAAAAAAACACTCATCTTGTGCTTGTTTATTGTAAAGTTGGTTAATTTTACATATTTTGAGGAAAATTATGGATTCTGATGATTTGCAATTATAGCAGCAGAGTAAGCGGGCGCTATGGCAATGGATTCACAAAGGTATGCGGCGCTGTCGGGCATAGTAACCATGGGCGCATCTATGTCAGCTTCTGGTTGAATTGTTGAACCACAAGCCAGAACTCCTCCTATGCCTGAAGCTCTGGTTCTCAATCCAGTTAATGCAATAACAGCTTCTTCCAAGCCATTGAAAACATGCACTTTGTTAGGTCCACCACCTGTTGCGCTTGCTTCTGCCTTCGGCCGCGCTTAGGGATTATAACCCTTACTAAGTAGAATTCTCCTTTCTGTGTTGCGGGGAAGAGGGGCTTCCGCATGTCAAAGGTTTACAACATTTCTTGTGCATATCACTGCGGCTACGCCGTCCACGCGCAGAACCCACGTCGAAATTTGCAAAAAAAGTGCATAGTGCAAACCGAGTTTATTAATAAACTAGTGGTAGGAAATTTGAAACATTTATCTTAAATAAAATGTGAATCCTTTGATTACACGTGTATGTTAAAGTTTTTGGATTCGGGTTGTGTGTTTGGACACAACAACCGAAAATCGTTGTACATTAACTAAACCAACCCAAGTTTCTCGATAAGGGGCAACCAGTATTATTTTTGGCTTGTTTATATAAAGCAGTGGATAAAAATATACGTATATGCGAAATGAAAATTTATCTGTTTAAATGAACACCACCAATATTTCTTGCAAACACACATCGATTTACATCTTTCATTTCGCCTCCGTCACAGAATTATTTTCGTACAAAATTACGCAAAAAAAGCTTACTCGTTCGTTTTTAGGCATGCCATTGTTACGAATTTCGAAAGTTCGAAAATACGATTCGGATTGCAGAATACTATTTCTACGATTCGTAGCAAAATCCGAATACGAAAGAGTTGCAGAATAGGGGTGTAAATTTATAAAATAAAGAAGATATAAGAGGTTTATTTGCTTTGTTTGTTTATATTTTTTATTATCACTAAATTCTTGAAACCCAAAAGTAGATCATGATAAAATATGCGTATCGAATTAAAGTTAATAACTGGTACTTTCTAAATAAAATACATTTCTTTGCCATTAATTATGCAGTTTTTTCAAAAAAGGTTATTTCATGAAAAAATAACATTTGTTCGTTTTTTAGTGGTTTTAGTTTGAAAATATAAAAAAGCATATAAATATAATATATGGTGACGTCATCAGTATTTTAATCGGTTATGTAGTTCATACGATATTAATATTTAAAATAACAAAATATTTAAATTTAACCTTCTAGAAAGTCTTTATTTTTTACTTGCACCGAATAATTTTACAATGGTTGAAATTAGCGTAAAAAGTTCTACTGATCTGTATTTTCGTTTTTGCATAACTGAACGGTCGGAAATGACAATTATAATTGTATATTTATACGTATTGTTTAGCATTTCCGTTAAAACGCCAAATATACTGAAAATTCACATAGAAATAATAATACACATTTTACTTCTAATTTTATACTTTGCGTACTTTTTTTTTAGTATCTTTCTACTACCGTTTTCGTAAAAGGCGATCACATTCTTCCCCTTTCTCCTACTTCCAAAATACAAATCTGGATAAAGGAGTGTCAAATTTGAGCTGTCACAAATTACATAACCTTGTATTATTGAATCATGATCACCGCTGAGTATCACATGATCAATCAAATGACTATCATTGTTCTTGTAGGGGAGTATATCCTGCCGGACCAGTGTTGCCGTTTTAGCCCTTTGGTAGCTAGATTTAGCTACCACATACTTTTTTGGCCACATAAATTTTAAATTGCCCCTAGCCCTTTCTTACCCCTTTGGAAAATTTATTCATACTTGACACGAAAAAGTTGTATATGCTTAATTTGATCTAATTTTTTCATTTATGTATGATGTGATTTTTTAAGCTAAAAAGGACTGTTATGTATACATTAGCGTGGGCCGAAAATCCGCTTTTTTAGAATTTTGATTGGTAATAGCAAAAATATGGTTCACTATGCTCTAAAAACAATCTGTGTGAAATATGACAATTTTTGGTCAATATCTTAGGCTCGCCCAAGTCCATCAAAGTTCAATATGGCCAAAAAAATAAAAATTAATAAATAAATTAAGTAATACATTTTTTTTAATAAAATTGCAACAATCTTCTAAAGTATTAGTCCCACATAATAAGGTATATGGACCTTTTTTGTAGAGAACCGAAGTTAGCTTAGAAATTTTTTTTTTTAGTACTTGAACTTTGATGGACTTGGGCGAGCCTAGGATATTGACCAAAAACTTTCACATTTCACACAGATAATTTTTAGAGCATAATGAACCATATTTTTGCTATTACCAATCAAGATTCTAAAAAAGCGGATTTTCGGCCCATGCTAGTATACACTTAGGATTTTTTTATGCTGATCTTTTTTATGCGGATTTGAATTTATGCGGTTTTTCAAACCATTATTTCGCAGTAGCGATTTTGCTTTTTTGAGAGCTTTTATTACTTTTTTCAGTGTGTAAAAGACAATGCTTCTGATAAATAATTTGTCTTTGTATTCTTCTTCTTCTTCTTTTTTGGCGCTGTAACCGCCTAAGCGATTTTGGCCGAGTTCAGCAAAGCACGCCAGTCGTTTCTCCTCTGTGCCAACTGACGCCAATTGGAAACGCCAAGTGAAGCCAAGTCCTTCTCCACCTGATCTTTCCATCGCAGTGGGGGCAGTTTGCGGACGATTTACGGGCCTTTTCGCGTTGGCGACGGCGAGTACCGCAGACGATGGAACGATGAGCTCTATGAGCTTTACAACGATATGGAATTAGTGCAGCGAATTAAAATACAGCGGCTCCGGTCATGTCGTTCGAATGGACACCGAAGCTCCAGCTCTGAAAGTATTCAACTCGGAACCTGCTGGGGGTAGCAGAGGAAGAGGGAG
>NW_016162433.1:6409-27115 GCF_001687245.7 Rhagoletis zephyria | reverse complement strand
GCTTCTTCACTGGAAGTGGTTTTTACGTGGCGGGTCCCAAGCCCAGCGCACAACCCATTGCTGGGACGGGGGTGGTTTCGCAACCAAATACACGTTTATATAGCGAGCCGCTTGCTCCAAGCAGACACCCGCTTGCAGCCGCACCTACTGGTGAACAGACGCTGCAGACTTCAGTGAGCCCTTAAACCGAATAAGTCAGAGTGGCCCCACCGAAGCTCCCTCTCTTTCTGCCGTGACCCAAGGCTCCACTCGGATTGGTTACCGCATCTCGCACATGGGTTGCTCACGTTGCCCAGAGTGCGCGAACGAGGACGCAAGAGTCGGGATTGAGTATAGCCATGCAACTGTAACTGCATACCCAGCGCAACGACTATACCCCATTGCACTGTATTCTTACATAGTAATAATAATAATAGATTGGCGCTTACACATATGTTAATGTTTGGCCGAGCTTCTCCTTCAATTTGTGGTGTGCGCCTTGACGTTGTCACACAAAGGGGATAGAATACAAGATTGCGCCAATCGAGCTGAGAGCAACTGGCCGTGACGTCAAAATATACCAGAATGAGAGAGCAAGACGAACTCGACAAGAAAAAGAGGAAGCATCGAACAAAAGGCAATGTTGCCAAGTTTTTAATTTGAAAAAGCACCAAATTTTTATTGGTGTATTTTATGGACTTTATATGAATACATAATTTTATTGTAAGGATGCCGACTCAAATTAATAAAAATCAATGTTTCTTGCACAACGGTCGATTTCTTCTGGCATGATTGAAGGTGCTGCCACATATTTTGTTGTCGCTTATGATTGTCACTGTGCCATAATTTTGTTAAAATTTTTGTAAAATTGCTTGCCACACTTACGATTGCTATAAATTTTGCTTCCATTTTTTTTAAGATTTTTGAATTTGATGTCTTCAAACTAAAAACAAAAGCACCAAAAACGCACCAAGCACAAAACTCAAAAATTTTCGCGTTTTGAATACCCACTAAATTTGGTGCGAAAAGCATCAAGTTGGCAACAGTGAATGTAATCAAAAGTATATTATGACGTCAGCGACTGGGTGGATGCTGTCAAATCGACGAAGAGAGGGCTAGCGGTCCGCGAATGGCGCGACCTTTATTTTCCGTTTTTTCTAAATTTTTTTTATGTATTCTTACATAATTAATGTGTTTATTGTGGTATGTTTAATTACTTTTTTATGGGAATTTTTTTTATGCGGCTTTCTGAGGAACGCATGTACCGCATAAAAAGAGACCTAAGTGTACATGCATATACAGTGCCGAACAGAAGTATTGGCACAGAGAATTTTTCGCAATACATGCAAAGTTTTTTATTCTAATTTATTTTTGATAACAAATAATGAAAATATTATTTTTTGTACTGAGAAAATGAGCAACACCTTCCACTAAAAAAATTGCCAAAAATCAACGCCATTTTCTAGCAACTTTAAACTTGCATTTTGTCATACTAAAATTGAATGGACTATAAAACTGCTATAAAACTACAATTTTTCTAAAAAATCTGAATAAAAAGTTGCAAATCAGTGTGCAAATTTGATGAATTTTCCTGAGTTTTGCACAAAGTTTAGAGATTTTATTATTATGTTATCTGGTGTAGAATAAACAATATTTTTATAAAAAAATTATGGAAAATAAATTAGAATAAAAAACTTTGCATATATTGCGAAAAATTCACTTTGCCAATACTTCTGTTCGGCACTGTATGTATATGCATATGTGTACAAGTATTGTATGTTCCTTATGTTTTTATACAAACTATAAAAGTGTTAGGACCGTTAACTTATGCATTAACGGTTTAACTATCTTTAAATAGATAAGTTTACACCCCCAAATATGCTTAGGGCCGGTTGTTCAATGTCTGGTTATCACTACTTGCCGGTTAAACATCATTATCGACGCTTTCGACGTCATGCATATAACATGTGATCGATAAAGCAGTCGTTGTATTTAACCGGAGCTTCTACCTCCGATTAGTGCTAATCAGACAGTGAACAACCGGCCTTAAGGGCCTGGTTGACACTAATCATCGGTCAAACATCGTTGTCGACGTCTTCGGCTCCATGCATACAACGTCGATAACTATGCTTAACCGAAGATTAGTGTTAACCAGACATTGAGTAACCGGCCCTTAATGTGTTAAAGGGCCCATGGATGATACCAGCATGCTGGCGCTATCAAAAGTTGGTGCCATCCGATTAAACGTGTATGTTCTTGTGGTGTGATTGTACCGGCTGCTGGTGCGACATCAAAAACGATTTGAAAATTTTAGGATTGTGCCAACATGATGGTGTCGCGAATAGTGAAATTAGCTAATTTTTTTAAGTATTTTACCGTAAATTTCTTGCACTATATGAGTTAAAGCCGTGTTTGTGGAAAAATTATGAAATTTCGCTCTAATCCTTTCAGTGTTTTTTTGATCCCATTTGTAAAGAAATAAATATTGTGACAGCAAGCTGCTTCGAGCCTGATGGTGTCAGCAAGCTGTTGTCGTGTATTTGCCCTTTTATTTATACATATATGTAGGTAAACATTTTGGCTACCATTTTTAGCCACAACGAATTTTTTTAGCTCTTTTTAGCCCTTTTTTAAAAGGAACTTGGCTACCACAAAAAATGATAAGCGGCAACACTGCGCCGGACAGTGAACTTTCGTTAAGTTTCCTGTACAGTTCAAAATGGCTCCTCGACGAGTACGGTAGTGCTGACCTGCCGAATTTTGTTAAAGCAAACATCTGATTAATGGGTCGATTATCGATAGCAAGCGAACTTCAGCTATTATGAGTTGCATTCGATCTTCGATTGTGGTCGACAGCACAGTATATACAGTAATAAACCTTTTCGCAGTTTTTCACAAATTGGTCCCCGAGGAGTACTTTTGGGTTGTGTGCAACGTTTTCGTTTTGCGCGCACGGCAACACTTACTGTGGGGAATTTCGCCTCATGATTAGAAAACGATCTTTTCGAGGATAAAATATACATATATAATTGTGTTATTTATGAATAAAATGTAGGTTAAGTATAGTATCAATTCTTAATTAAGAATAATATCAATAGTTAATAATTAACGCTTGTGTTTCTATAAACTGGAAACTCACATCGTATTTTTATTAAAAAACGTGAATTTTGTAAATTTATCAAGGAAAACTCTAATTTTCTAATTTTCTCTGAATCAGCAAAATTCATGCTCCTTCTCATTATCAACCCTGATCACATTTTAACCCCGAGGAGTACTCAAAAAGGTTTATTACTGTATATACTGTGGTCGACAGTGCTGATCGAACGAATTTTCATTTGGTATAATGACGCTCATTTGATGAAGAATAGCGCTATTCTGAATTTCGCTCGTTTAGGCCGTTCACAATAGTATATTTTTCACCGCCGAGATTTGTGCAAATTAAAATGAAAAAAAAGAAAGCGAGTTTATAAAACGTGGTCAAAATTAGTACAAGGGAGTTCTGGTTCAACGATTCCTTAATAGAGGATGAGAGCTTAGTAAACTGGCCAGGAGTAGAATATCACCCCTATTCTGTAACACTCCGAATACGAATTTTGCTACGAATCGTAGAAATGGTATGCTGCAATCCGAATCGTATTTTCGAACTTTCGAAATTCGTAAGTATGGCATGCCTAAAAACGAGCGAGTAAGAAATTGACACCTTTTTTGCGTAATTTTGTACGAAAACATTTCTGTGTCGGAAGCGAGATAAAAACTAAGCTAAAAGATGTAAGTCGTTGTGTATTTGGAGGAAATATTAGTGGATCTCTTTAAAACAGATAAATTTGCCTTTCGCATATACGTATATTTTTATCCACTGCTTTATATGAACGAACAAAAAGAATATTGGTTGCCTCTTATCAAGAAACTTGGGTACGGTTTAGTGATTTATCCAATGATTTTGGGTTGTTGTGTCTAAACGCATGACCCGAATCGAAAAACTTTAATATACATACACGCACTGGCGGATTTGAATATTTGTCACCCCTAGACAATTCAGAACTTGCCGCCCTTTTTCCGATAAGAAAAAAATTTTGAGGTAAAATTACCTGTTTTGAAACGATTAGCAGTAAATAGGAATATTCAAATTTATGTTATTATTATACTTTTATTACAATTTAAGATGAAAAAGTGGTATTTGCTTGATAAGTTAAGTTTGATAAGTTATAATCTCAAAAATACTAAATTAGTATTTTTAAATATTATTATATTATTAAAAAGTGCTAATGTATAGTCATATTTCAAACAGAAATCGGCTCAATTCTTTTCTTTCTACAGAAATGTAAAATATCGTTCCATAACTCGTACTCGTTCTAAATGAGGTACATTTATCCCAGTTTGATAATTGTATTTCGTGGTATTTGAATTATAGTTCAATTTATATTTCATGAATTACAGGAAGAATTACATATAATAATGAAAATTATCACAACTTAGGTACTCCTGAAAAATTCATAATGAACACATTCCATTCACAGTGCTTTGCGTCTGGATTTTTCAGCCGCGCATTCGCGGATGATTTATTCACAATCCATGAACAGAAACAATTCTGATTCTATTGTTAACATTGCAAGAGCATTAAATTTTTCGTCTCCCAATAAAGATCGATAATAGTTCTTGACGCGTTTAAAAATGGAAAATGATGCAATTTGAAATGGGAATGCAAACAAACATTCGCAATGCCTTGTCAACTTTAGGGTAAACGGTCTGTAGGCCATCCTTTCTCTACTACGTAACTGTGAACCACAATGTTTTGCACCAAAATGCTCCAGAGGTTAGAAACGAATGAGTTTCAATCAGCTCTAACGTTGATCCAGCGGTATAATCGTGAAAATATTGGACATTCAAAAGATTTGTCAACAACGCACAAAATATATGGGATACGATACATAGACTGATTATGCACGACCAAAACCGCAATACTTAAAGCGAAAGTATATAAGTGCATTGCGTCGCCGTCACCGTCAAAAAAGCTGATTCGGTGTATTTGTATGATGTAAGTTACATGAACCAGTTGACGGTGACGGTGCCGCACAAATTAGCTCAACTCTCAATTCTGCTTATGCTATTGCGTCAAATGACAACTATTCATTGTTTTGTTGGTATTGTTGTAGGCTGATCGATCTACTTCTCCATGTGCAAGAAAAATACTTTTTTCTCCAATTCTTTGCCCAACGTTTAGCTAACTACCTTAGCATCATCAGGGGCGATTCTTTATTATAAATATCAACAAAAAACAGAGCAAAACAAGATTATTTAAATAGAAATTATGAGTTTTTTGTACAAATAAAAATTAAAGATTGGTAAACAAAAATAACACAATCACAGGTTTTTAAACTTATTTTTTACCGCATGACTTACATGTAAACTTAGGTTAAGTTGGTTTCACATCAATGCACATACATGTAAAAACATTGAAAAACATATAAAACATATAAAAAACACAAAAAAACGTTAAATACATTGAAAAACATAAAGTATTGCTACCATCCATCCGTGGTAATTTCGTCAAACTAAACTAAACTATTCGCTACAAACATAACATGTAAGCAGCCGCGATATCGTCCGTGTCCTCCTTCTTGTTGATTGTTTTTTCCCTTTTCTGTAGTATACGTAAACTCTCTATTGTGTATCTTGCCCGTTCCCTCTTCTCCTTGTCCAATATTTTAACGTTAGCTAGATCAGCCGTATGGCCACTGGTAAGTACGTGTTGTGCTAATGCTGTGCTGTTCTTCTTTTTGTTTATGTCGGCTTCGTGCTCGGAAAGGCGAACGCCTAATGCTCGCTTAGTTGTCCCTATGTAAACTTTGTTGCAGTTTTCGTTTTCGCTGCCTTTACATGTGATTTCATACACCACGTTGTTTTGTTGGTGGGGCTTGATCGGTGTTTTTGTTTGTGTGAATATCGAAGATAGTGTGTAGTTGGTTCGGTATGCTAATCTTATATTAGGGTTGTTGGTGTTTATTTCGTGGTCAAGTTGTTGGTAGAACTTAGGAATGTACGTCACACTGTGATATCGCTTTGTTCCGTCTGTTGCTTTTGTGGTTGGCGTTTTGTTTTGATTATTGTTTATTTCTGTTACTTTATGTTCGATTAGGCTTTGTATTAGACGGTTTGGGTAGTTATTGCTTGCTAGAATTTTCTTTATTTTGCATATGTTCGTCTCCTTGAATTGTTGGTGGCTTATTGTAAATATTTTGTGTATTAAATTTTTGGCTGTGTTAATCTTATACTTAAAGGGTTGCGATGACAGATAATTTATTAGGCGCCCAGAGGAAGTGGGTTTTGCGTACCAGTTAAGTGCAATAGAATCATTTTTTCGGTGGATCATGACATCTAAGAATGGTAAACAGAGGTTTTCTTCTGATTCCATTGTAAATTGCAGCTTTGGATGATATTTGTTAAGTGTTCTGAGAATAATGTCCGCGTCCTTTTGTTTTACTATAGCAAAAATATCGTCTACGTATTTAACAATGAATTTGATGTCAATATTAAAATTTTCCTTCAGGTCCAAAATAGTGTTATCCAATAGGTCGTCCATTACTACGTCAGCTATAGTGGGTGAAAGAGGGTTACCCATTGGCATCCCAAAGGTTTGAGCGTAGAAACCTCCATTGCAGGTGAAGTAGTTGTTATCCTTCAAACAGAAATTCATGATATTTTGAAATTTATTTTTGGGTATTTTTGTGTAATGTTGAATTTTATCCCACTTGTTCATGATAATTTTCATAGCTAGATGTGTCGGTATGTTGGTGAATAAGGAGATCACATCGAATGACACCAACAAATCTTCTTCTTGTATTTGGATGTTTTCTAGCCTTTCTTTTAATTGAAACGCATTTTTTATGTTGTATTCCTCTGAGGTAAACTTTCTAAGAATTTTGCCTACATGCTTAGATAAACCATAGCACGGGACATTGACAGATGAGGAGATTGGCCGTAAAGGCAAGCCCGGTTTGTGAATCTTTGGCAACCCATAGAGTCTAGGTGCAGTTGCTGCTGTGCATGTGAGCTGTTGTTTTTCGCTTCTGTCAATAATTTTGTTTTTGTACAAGTCATCTATTATGGTATTGTTTTTTCTTTGTAGTGTAGTTGTCGGGTCATTTCTTATTGTTTTGTAAGTGTTTTTGTCTTCCAGTAGTTTTCTCATTTTTTCCGTGTAGTCCGCTTTATATAATACCACAGTTTTGTTTCCTTTATCCGCATCAGTAACAATAATTTCATCTTTGTGTTGTTTTAAAAAAATTTTGGTTCTATTAAAAGTCTCTAATATGAACTTCTCCGCTGAGTTGTGTTTAATGTTCCTTTTAAATTGAATTATTCGGTTACTCAATTTGCATCTCGCTGTTTCCTTGGTTCTGTTGTCTTCTATGTGCTGTATTAACTGTTCCATTTCTGCTATGATTTGGACCGGTTTGAGACTAGTCTGCGTTATGGGTAATGCAAATTTTTTGCCCAGGGAAAGCAACCATTTACTTTCATCGGGGAATTCTATATTCGTTTTGTTGACGAACCAATCGTTGTTTAGGTGGATTCCCAATTTTCGTAGTTGCTGTTGTTTTAGCTTTTTTAGTTTGGAGTTGTGTATTGATTCGCGTTCTTCTGTTATTTTCTGGCTGATGCAGTTCTGTTTGCAGATAAAGGATTTTAGTTCTGATTCACTTATGCTATGCTTCAGTTGCTGGTGTGCGTGAAAAATGTAATCTTTGGTTGTTTTTATGTTCATATTTGTTTGTGTTATTTCCAAATTTAAGATTTTCTTTAAAAACAGTAGTTTTGTTTTTTCTGTTTGTGTTTTTACTTTGTGGGACGTTGTGTTTATATTTATGTGTTTTACTGCATTCGAAAGGTAACAGGGTATCAGATCGAAACGTCTACATTCTAATAGAAAGTCTAGTTGCGTTGTTTGTTTTGCTAGTTTTGCCTTTAATTTACTGAAGTGTTTAAGGGTTGTGCATGTATGTTCCCCGTGTTTGTATTTCATATGCTTGTAGAAATTCTTCATGTTTCGTGTGTTGTTGATATAAATAAAAGAGAGAATCTCGGCAGGCCTTCCGATTTTTATATTATCTTTGTAAGCTTTTGATCGAGTTTTTGTTATATGTTGGTATTGTTGTAGGCTGGTCGATCTACTTCTCCATGTGCAAGAAAAATACTTTTTTCTCCACTTCTTTGCCCAACGTTTCGCTAACTACCTTAGCATCATCAGGGGCGATTCTTTATTATAAATATCAACAAAAAACAGAGGAAAACAAACTTTTATTTGTACAAAAAACTCATAATTTCTATTTAAATAATCTTGTTTTCCTCTGTTTTTTGTTGATATTTATAATAAAGAATCGCCCCTGATGATGCTAAGGTAGTTAGCGAAACGTTGGGCAAAGAAGTGGAGAAAAAAGTATTTTTCTTGCACATGGAGAAGTAGATCGATCAGCCTACAACAATACCAACATATAACAAAAACTCGATCAAAAGCTTACAAAGATAATATTCATTGTTTTGTTTACATGTTTGAACGTAAATTTTTCCAGTTTGTGAAAATTTTAATATTTATGGAAAAACGAAATGTAAAAAATAATGGAGGAAAGCTTAATAGAAGAAGTGAAAAAGTAAAATGCAAATTTTGCAAAGAGTATCAACGAGTTAATGATTTTTCGGGCGCAATGTCAAACGAATTTTGTGTAACTTGACGCATAACCATCGTTGACGGTGATGGTGACGGTGGCGGTGGCGCTGTTGCAATGGGTGGTATGTACTTTCACTTTCATTGCGTTCAACCAGAAATCAAACCAGAATTTCCGCAATACTTATTGAAAACTGCCAGGATTCAATAATATTCTCGAATCACCTGTGTACGCTCGTTTTTGGCAGTGTGGTCGAATTGTGGTAACCTCCCAGACAAAAAAAAAAAAGATTTTTTTTCAAACCAAATTTTGCCGCCCTAGGCACCTGCCTATGTTGCCTTTACGGCAAATCCCCACTTGATGAGTGTTTTTTAATTATTTTCTACTTTGTTTTCGTTCATACAGCTGACTTCGAAAAACAACAACAAGGGTTGCAGCTTGTCGATTTTTTGTTTTTCGTAGCGGAGCTACGAATTCCGATTTACGAAAATTCGGGGTCTAGTGTGTCCAGGAGGAGACCTAAAGATTCCTCGCTCGTCGTAGTCCATGAGTCCCCTTGACCCTTGAGGTAGTCGAGGTTGCATGGTGACTTTGCGAGAATTCTTCTTAATCTGGCCGCTTTCGTGGTTTCCTCAATTCCCTTGCAGTAACTTTGCCAGGATTTACGTTTCGCAGTTCTAACGGCTTTTTTGTATATTTTCAGATCAGCTTTATAGGCTTTCCAGTCGTCTGTTGCTCTCATGGCTTTGGCCTTGTTGAACATTGTCCTATTGGATTCACGTAACGGGGATAATTGTTTCGACCACCAAGGTAGTTTGGTTTTTCCCCTGTATCGAACAACCGGACATCCGGCTAAAAAAGAACTATTCAGGGGTTTAGTAACCTGATTAACCAATGCGTCCAGCTCCACCTTTGTCTTCTCTTTTCTTTGGCAGTAAAGTGCTTAATTTATTGTTGTAAACCCCCCAGTCGGTATTTCTAACATTTCTGAACTCCCTTACTTGGGGGTCTTAATATCTATTTCGAGTTCAATATATCGATTGTCAGAATAAGATTTTTCATTCTGTACTCTCCATCTCTTGATTTTATGGGAACACATGTCTGAAGTCATGGTTATATCCAAAACTCTCTCTACTCTTTTTTATAAAGGTCGGCTCTGAGCCTAAATTCAAGACACTAAGTTTGTTTCCTAGAATGAAGGCTAGTAACGACTCGCCTCTAGCATTCGTGTCCGTACTCCCCCACATCAAGTTGTGGGCATTTGCGTCGCAGGAGCTTAAAGCCCTTCATCCCAAGCCCGCAGATTTTATTGCCTTGTATCCACGGTTCCTGGATGAGTCCACCGGCAGCCAGGCGGATTTCAAGGTTCGCAGACACGTTTTTAGAGTGGTGGAGGTTGATCTGGATCAGCTTCATCAGAATCTGTCCGCTTTACCTCCAGCATCGTGACATCCACGTCCGCCTCTTCGATCTCCTCACCCTCGGTGTCATCGTCGAGGAGGTCTCCTTCATAAAATAATGTCCCCAAACCGGATAGCCTCTCCGAGTCGGGTGAGCATTGGGGGCAACCCTTCTTCACCACCGCTGCGCAGGCCGGACTTGTCGCTCTCCTCACTCAGATCGAAGCTCGGCTCGTCGCCGCGGTAGATTCGAATGGTTGCGTCAGCAAACCCGAATCTCACCCCCCAATCTTTTTGCACCAGTGGGGCTAGCGATTCGGCATTGAGGATCAGCAACACCTGCCTTCTATTCTCTACCGACTCCTCAATCTTCCCTACCCTCCAATTGTGAGTTGGCACAACCCTCATGGCCGACTTTTTGTCGTAATATGCCTGCTTCGAGGGGCGGGCATGTTTAGCCGACCCCCCAAGGCCGGTGTTTGCAGCTTTCCTTGAGCTGCTTGGAATGTCAGCAGCATACTGCCGGGTTATTCTTGAAGCAGGTGCCGCACCCCGCCCTTGGGTTAAGGTGTGTGTGCTTTGGGGCCTGACTTCCCTAGGCGGAGCTGACGCTGCAGCTCCAGCCGTGAATCGATTGGAGACCGGTTTGCCCAAGCCTCCTCTCCCCCCTCTGCCTCCTATGGTACTCGTACCAGGACCAGCCCTACCGCTTAAGCCCCCTCTAACTCCTGTAACTGGCGGTCTGACCAATGCCCTGCTCGAGGCTGTAGCATTAACCGGAGCCACCCCTGTCGGTTTTTTGGAGGGCCGTCCTCCTTGGTAGATTTTATGTTGAAATTTGAACTCATAATTTTCGTCCCACGAGTGTCGGACAATGGAGGTCCGGGTGCGCAGGTAAGGCTTGATAGAACCGGAGATCGCCAGGTATCCGGGGCACTCCGTTCGAGACTGGGCTATTTTGTCAATCTGGGTCCCCAGCCAGGCTGACCATCAGCACGGGTCGTCTAACACCTTGTTCCAACCCAGAGCTTTTTTAAAGAGGTTTGATCCTCCCTTACCTCCCTAGGCCACGATCAAAAACCATTTCCATATAACTAAGCTATTGAAGAGCTTAAGCTTGTTCCAACCCAGAGCTTTTTTAAAGAGGTTTGATCCTCCCTTACCTCCCTAGGCCACGATCAAAAACCATTTCCATATAACTAAGCTATTGAAGAGCTTAAGCACATAGCACTGATTTCTGTCTTAGCTAGACACCATTCTGACATCGTCCAGAACCTAAATTGTAGTGCCCATTACCAGTCGGTACCCTCGTGGAGGGTTCAGCCGGAGGATTTTCGCCGACCATGCAAACCTGCCTTTCGAGCTTGTGTTTTGTATTCCCGACGTTAAAACTGCATGAAATTAATAAAAAATTGTTTAAAATTAGTGTCTAGCCGCCAAAATGTAAGGAAACAAATACAATTTTGTGGTTGCTGGGAAGGTATTTGGAGCGTATTTAGGAGCGAAAATTTAAAAGTATGTCATATATTTTACTTTTTAATAATTTGAACGATATTAACATTTTGCAATGCAGTTTGCTTTTACAGAATATAGTGAAAATAACAAAACAATAACTTGAAATTTTAGTTCCTGTGGAGTACGCCCTTTTGGCGAAACAAAAGCGAACACTGATTGCAAATTTTTTCCTTTATCAACTGAAGCACCTCTTTTAAAACTACCGACACACCAAGTTTTCCAAATTGAGGTCATTGCTGTGGCATTTCCTTCTGAGAAAAATCGAAGAGGTGCGCAAGCTTTTAGGAGTATTGAAGTTGAACGAGGTGGTTCTTCTGTTTATTAACCAATTATACTACAGCTTCTTTTGGAAGTCCTGAATATGCTTTGAAAGTTAACCCAAAACGATAATGAAAGAAAAACCTTGAAAGCATTAACTTTTGATTGAGGGCGCGTTCGTGCACTTATCTTCCTCTTACACAAATAATTGTGCTGAACTAAGCTTTACTGCTGCCTTTTCTTTAAACTTTTAGAACAAGTGCAGAATACGTACATTTCGAAGAAAAAAAATAGTGGGCTCTATAGAGGAATTTAAAGAGATTACAACAACAAAATTTTTTTTGGTGGAAACCAAAAATGTAAGTTTTATTTAAGGTCAAAAAGTCAAAAAATTTACTTTTTAAACTTAAATATCTCGTAAACCATTGATGGTATTTCAAAGATTTTTATGTCGTTAGAAAGGTAATAAAAGATATTCATTATTGAAAAAATTTATGAAAAAAAAGTTTTTATAAACAAATTTTTTTCTTTATAACAAATGTATTTTTTTCTTTAAAAATTACTTCCTTAACATTTTTTTCTTTATAACAAATGTATTTTAAGTTTTCCAAATTGAAGTCATTGCTGGGGCATTTCCTTCTGAGAAAAATCGAAGAGGTGCGCAAGCTTTTAGTAGTATTGAAGTAGAACGAGGTGGTTCATCTGTTTATTAACCAATTATACTACAACTTCTTTTGGAAGTCCTGAATATGCTTTGAAAGTTAACCCAAAACGATAATGAAAGAAAAACCTTGAAAACCTTTATAACAAATGTATTTTTTTCTTTAAAAATTACTTCATTAAAATTTTTTTCTTTATAACAAATGTATTTTTTTCTTTAAAAATCACTTCATTAACATTGTATATAAATACAACCATAAAAAAGGAGGAACAAGTGCAGTATACGTACATTTCTAAAAAAAAAACTACTGGGCTCTATAGAGGAATTTATAGAGATTACAACAACAAATTTTTTGTTAGAGCAGCCAAGCAGTTCGACAACATTTCTATTTATTAAACACGCTGTATATTGCTATATAATGTAACGGAATATTTCCATTGTACATATACTATACATATATTCGTTTGGTAACTGAAAGACAAACACAGAAGTTAAAATACAATTCTTTGTAAACCGCGTAGGCGAACGCATGAATTTTTCTGTACAATAAACGCGAAATACTACAGTGGCGTAGCACTGGGAAAACCTCTGCTTTATTTTCTTATAGGTTATGGGCCCAGTCCATAACCTCGCGGAAGTGTGATTTAAGAGCGAAAAACTCTAATAAATCGGAAAGTTGTACTCAACTCGCGTTCGGTAAAGACAAATAGCAAAATTTGCAAAATGACTAGTGTCGTACGAATCGAGCCGCTAAACGCGGAAAATTATGACACTGGGCGGTTACAAATGCGGGCGATTCTCATAAAAAACAACTTGTGGTCATACGTCGATGGTACTAAAGAGTGCCCTACTGAACCTGCAGATGCTACAGTCTGGGGAGTGAACGATCAAAAAGCATGTGCGGACATAATGCTCGCTATGAGCGCAAGTGAATTGGGATTAATTGCGGAGTGCGAAAATTCTCGAAAGATGTGGATAAAGTTGGAAACCACCTAACGGTCGAAAGGGCCCGCTCGTAAGGCTACTCTTTTAAAGAAAGTGGCGCTCGCGTGGATGAAGGAAAGTGATGTGGTGAGAAACCACTTAAATGAATTTTTTGACGCAGTCGCTAAATTAAAATAAATCGGCGTTGAAATGGGCGACGAATTGCTGGCCATATTGTTTTTGTACAGCTTGCCGGCCTCCTTCGAAACATTTCGGTGTGCGTTAGAAACTCGCGACGGACTGCCGAAGCCCGAAATACTCCGTGTTAAAATCTTGGAAGAGTCCGAGTCGCGAAAAGCTAACGAAGAAAGATGTGACGGTGAAGCGTTGTATGCAAAAAACACTCAAAAGAAGCAAAGTCATTCCAGGAACAACAACAACGTTGATAGCCGTTTTTCGAAGAACCAAAATGGCAAATTTACTTGCTATAGATGTGGAAAAAGTGGACACTTCGCGAGAGAGTGCAAAACGAAAAACTATCAAAAGAAAAGTTCAAATAAAAACGAGGAGAAATTCCATGAAAAACAAAGCGCGTCGCTAAATGTTACAGAAGCAGTGTTTTCGTATCCGGAGGGTAGCAAGGCATGGTGCTTAGATAGTGGGTGCACGTCGCACATGAGTGCCGCCAAAAACAACTTTGTGAAGCTATCCAAAATGTAACGAGTGCTTAATCTAGCGAACGAAAATTCAACGATGATAGGCGTTATTGGTGACGTAAAAGTAAACACCATCGGAAGTGGTGATGAAAAAGAAATCACGCTTAGGGATGTGCTTTACGTATCTGACTTGCGAACAAATTTACTCTTGGTATCGAAAATAACCGATAAAGGATACGAAGTGCATTTCCGTAAAAGCGATGCGTTAGTAATCGATAAGAATAGAAGTGTGTCATTTACGGCTAAAAGAAGTGGAAATTTATATTTTATGGACAACAATAATAGCGATAAGGCTTTCTTATCTGATGCGAAAAAGGACATAGATTTGAGGCACTGCCGAATGGGGCATTTAAATGAAAGAGACTTGAAAGACATGGCCAGAAACAGTGACGTTTACGGATTAAAATTTAACACTGAAGAAAAACTGTCGAAGTGCGAAGTATGTGTGAGCGAGAAGCAAACGCGATCGGCTTTTCCTAAACATATTGGCAACCGTACAAGCGAACTATTAGAAATTGTGCACACTGACGTATGTGGCCCGATGAGGTGTGAATCGAACGGTGGTATAAAATATGTCGTTACGTTTATTGATGGCATGTCCAGATGGTGTGCTGCCTATTTTATAAAACGAAAATCTGAAGTGTTTGATGTGTTTAAAAAATTCAAAGCTGCGGCGGAAACGTTTACTGGTCGCTAAATTAAATCCTTACAGTCGGACAATGGCCGCGAATATTGCAGCCGTGAGTTTGATTCATATTTGCAAGAAGAAGGCATCAAACGCCGCCTCACAACGCCTCATACCCCACAGCAAAATGGGGTGGCCGAGCGAAAAAATCATACTCTCGTCGAAATGGCCAGGTGCTTAATGAAACAAGCAGGAGTGCCGCCGTCGTTTTGGGCGGAAGCAATCAACACTGCCTGCTATATAAGAAATAGGTGCACTACAAAGTCGACCGGTGAAGTTCCATACAAAATTGGGACAAATAAAACTCCGACTGTGGTACATATGAAAGTGTTCGGTGGAAAAGCGTACATTTTAAATAAAGAAAAGTCTAAAGGTAAATTTGATTCGCGATCAGAGCCATGCGATAGGCTACTCATCGGAATCGAAAGCGTATCGCTTGTGGTCAAAAGAAAAGAAAACAATAATAATAAGCCGTGACGTGAAATTTAAATGAACCCAGATTTGACAATCAATATGAAGATATATATGAACCTCACGAAGACAATGGTGTTGAAAGCGAATTACAAAGCAATCAAAATTCAGAAAATAAAGATATTGAAAGTGATAGTGAAACTCGTGTAAAAGGTCAAAAGCGTGGAAAAGGTCGACCGAAATTGTTGCGTTTGAGACAGATAGGTAGACCTAAAAGGGTGTATAATCTAGTGTCGTCCAGCAGAAGTGATCTTCGAAGAATGCGAAATGGTTTGCCTCTGCGCAGAGGAAGACCCATTGAATTGGAGCGAAGCGATGATTAGGAGTGACGCTGTAAACTGGAAAGTAGCTATAGAGAAGGAATACTTAGCGCAGATTCGCAACAAAACGTGGGACATTGTCGAACGCCCTAGTAAAAGAAAGGTCGTTGCCAATCGTCTTGAGCTCCATACCAAGGATAGCGGCACGAAGAAAGCGCGCTTAGTAGCGAAGGGCTACGCACAACGACAAGGGGAGGACTTCAAGGACACCTACCCGCCAGTGGCCCGTTCTATGTCCATTCGTTTGTTGACGGCGTTGGCAGCAGAATTTGATTTGGAAATTCATCAAATGGACGTCGTAACCGCATATCTGAACAGCGAATTGGAGGAGAGCGTTTATATGGAAGTCCCAGAAATGCTTTTGGAAACACTCACGAAATTGAAATCCGGAGAGCGAATGGATCAGAAGAGCTTAAGCGAAAAAGGGGTGAAAGAGACGACCGAAGAATGGTTGAATGCGCTGCAGAAAACTTCGAGTCCAGTGTGCCTATTAAGGAAGGCGTTATATGGCTTACGTCAATCCGGTTTGATGTGGTACAACAAATTGACTGAGAATTTGCATTCGATAGGGTTAAAAGCGACGAATCAAGATACCTGTTTATTCATCAGGCAAGAAGGCAGAAAGCTATTACTAATTACGGTTTACGTAGACGATGTATTATTAGCATCCAATGACAGCGAGTGGCTAAAAGACACAAAGCAACAGCTAACACAATCGTTCGAGATGAAAGATATTGGACCTGCTAAGCGTTGCGTTGGTATCGATTTTCATCAATATTTAAAATCACACAGTGTATTTTTGTCGCAGAAAAACTATATAGAATCCATCTTGGAGCGTTTCAATATGAGTCAGTGCAAGGCAGCACGAACTCCAATCGAAAGCGATTGTAAACTGGCAAAACCCGAGAATGCTGACGAGCAAGTTATGGCGAAGTATCCGTACCAAAAGTTGATAGGGGCGCTGATGTACCTTTCGGTAACTACACGACCTGACATAGCATTCGCAGTTAACTTCATGAGTAAATTTAACTCAAATTACGATGAGGAACACTGAAAAGCAGCGAAACGCATACTGCGATACCTTAGCGGAACCAAAGGCTTCGGATTACTGTTCACGAAGAGCAGCAGAGAGATGTACGGTGTAGTTGACGCAGACTGGGGACAGACAGAAGATCTTATAGCGGTTATGCGTTCATATTAGCCGGTGCAGCAATCAGCTGGGAAGCGCGTAATCAGCGTACTGTCGCGCTCTCTAGCACAGAGGCCGAATATATGGCCTTATCCGAAGCATCAAGAGAAGCGCTATCTACAAGGAATTTTCAAAGACTTGGGTATGGCGAACAAAAGAGTTGTACTCTTCAACGATAGCCAGAGCGCACACAAATTAATACAGTGCATGGGTTATCGTTCGCGCACAAAACACATTGATGTGCGCCATCATTTTGTAAAAGAGTGTCACCGAAGCGGTAAGATTGCGCTGAACTATATGCCAAGTGAAGATATGCCGGCAGATGTCTTGACTAAAGGTTTGAGCGTCCAAAAGCATCATAAATGCATCGGAGCACTTGGCGTTTTACCTATGTAACAAGTGTGGTCTCATGACTTGGAGGGGAGGTGTTAGAGCAGCCAAGCAGTTCGACAACATTTCTATTTATTAAACACGCTGTATATTGCTATATAATATAACGGAATATTTCCATAGTACATATACTATACATATATTCGTTTGGTAACTGAAAGACAAACACAGAAGTTAAAATACAGTTCTTTGTAAACCGCGTAGGCGAACGCATGAATTTTTATGTACAATAAACGCGAAATACTACAGTGGCGTAGCACTGGGAAAACCTCTGCTTTATTTTCTTATAATTTTTTTGGTGGAAACAAAAAACGTATCTAAGTTTTATTTAAGGTCAAAAAGTAAAAAAAATGTCTACCTGAGGATGTACACACAGAACTGAAACTACTGGTTGAACGAAAGAATATAATCCGCTGAGACGTACCTAACTATGAACCAACGACGATTTAACACGGCTATAAATAGTGACAGACAAACAGAAACTATTCAGAACGAAAAATGACACTGAAGATGGCACAACGCCGAAACCGGTTTGTCTCCAAACCAAATTTGACAAGGGATGACGGAAAATCGTTCCTTATTACATCACACTCCTACCCTGTCGGAAACACCAACAACGAAAATGAGAATACAAAAATTTACTTTTTAAACTTAAATATCTCGTAAACCATTGACGATATTTTAAAGTTACATACAATAATGTTATTCCTTATTGCAAACATTTATGAAAAACAAGTTTTTATAAAAAAAAATTTTTCTTTATAACAAATGTATTTTTTTCTTTAAAAATCACTTCATTAACATTATACGTTAATACAATCATAAAAAAGGGTGTAAATCGAGCTTTTCCTGGATATACAACATGTCTTATTTGAACAATCGGAAGTATTTTTGCGCAGAACTTCTTTCTGCGTAGGCGGCCTTCGGCCGCACTTAGGGATTATAACCCTCACGAAGTAGAATTCTCCTTTCTGTGTTGCTGAAAAAGAGGGGCTGAACACCTATTGCGGAGAANGCACTTGGCGTTTTACCTATGTAACAAGTGTGGTCTCATGACTTGGAGGGGAGGTGTTAGAGCAGCCAAGCAGTTCGACAACATTTCTATTTATTAAACACGCTGTATATTGCTATATAATATAACGGAATATTTCCATAGTACATATACTATACATATATTCGTTTGGTAACTGAAAGACAAACACAGAAGTTAAAATACAGTTCTTTGTAAACCGCGTAGGCGAACGCATGAATTTTTATGTACAATAAACGCGAAATACTACAGTGGCGTAGCACTGGGAAAACCTCTGCTTTATTATATATATATAATATTTTTTTGGTGGAAACAAAAAACGTATCTAAGTTTTATTTAAGGTCAAAAAGTAAAAAAAATGTCTACCTGAGGATGTACACACAGAACTGAAACTACTGGTTGAACGAAAGAATATAATCCGCTGAGACGTACCTAACTATGAACCAACGACGATTTAACACGGCTATAAATAGTGACAGACAAACAGAAACTATTCAGAACGAAAAATGACACTGAAGATGGCACAACGCCGAAACCGGTTTGTCTCCAAACCAAATTTGACAAGGGATGACGGAAAATAGTTCCTTATTACATCACACTCCTACCCTGTCGGAAACACCAACAACGAAAATGAGAATACAAAAATTTACTTTTTAAACTTAAATATCTCGTAAACCATTGACGATATTTTAAAGTTACATACAATAATGTTATTCCTTATTGCAAACATTTATGAAAAACAAGTTTTTATAAAAAAAAATTTTTCTTTATAACAAATGTATTTTTTTCTTTAAAAATCACTTCATTAACATTATACGTTAATACAATCATAAAAAAGGGTGTAAATCGAGCTTTTCCTGGATATACAACATGTCTTATTTGAACAATCGGAAGTATTTTTGCGCAGAACTTCTTTCTGCGTAGGCGGCCTTCGGCCGCACTTAGGGATTATAACCCTCACAAAGTAGAATTATCCTTCCTGTGTTGCCAAAAAAAGATGGGCTGAACACCTTTTGCAGAGAACACCTTTCTGCGTAGGCGGCCTTCGGCCGCACTTAGGGATTATAACCCTCACAAAGTAGAATTATCCTTCCTGTGTTGCCAAAAAAAGATGGGCTGAACACCTTTTGCAGAGAACACCTTTCTGCGTAGGCGGCCTTCGGCCGCACTTAGGGATTATAACCCTCACAAAGTAGAATTATCCTTCCTGTGTTGCCAAAAAAAGATGGGCTGAACACCTTTTGCAGAGAACACCTTTCTGCGTAGGCGGCCTTCGGCCGCACTTAGGCATTATAACCCTCGCAAAGTAGAATTCTCCTTTCAGTGTTGCCAAAAAAGAGGGGCTGAACACCTTCTGCAGAGAACACCTTTCTGCGTAGGCGGCCTTCGGTTGCACTTAGGGATTATAATCCTCAGTAAGTAGAATTCTCCTTTCTGTGTTGCCAAAGAAGAGGGGCTGAACACCTTTTGCAGAGAACACCTTTCTGCGTAGGCGGCCTTCGGCCGCACTTAGGCATTATAACCCTCGCAAAGTAGAATTCTCCTTTCAGTGTTGCCAAAAAAGAGGGGCTGAACACCTTCTGCAGAGAACACCTTTCTGCGTAGGCGGCCTTCGGCCGCACTTAGGCATTATAACCCTCGCAAAGTAGAATTCTCCTTTCAGTGTTGCCAAAAAAGAGGGGCTGAACACCTTCTGCAGAGAACACCTTTCTGCGTAGGCGGCCTTTGGCCGCACTTAGGGATTATAACCCTCACGAAGTAGAATTCTCCTTTCTGTGTTGCCGAAGAGGAGGGGCTGAACACCATTTTCAGAGTACACCTTACACAGTATACATTACGAGGTAAATAAACAATAGTAATACACTTTTATTCACTTAAATAAGTAAAATGTAAATGTTTTAATGCAAATATATAGATCTAATGAAAGCTTGTTTTCTCCTTTATGTGATTAGCTTATTTTTTATGTTGTCAATGACGTGATTTAATAATAAAAATCATTTTATTTTTAATTTTGTCATGTTTTTTTTATAAAACTCATTTTTGTGATAAGCCTTACAAAAAAGTAAACCATATGTATATCAAAAAAAAGATAATTTAAATTAATACAGTAGTTTTTTTTAGTTATTCCAATTAAAAGAGATTCAAAAACTGATTTTGGGACGTTCAATAACACCAGTAATTATTATTTCCACCTCAAAAAAGAAATACCGCTATAACACTGTGCAGCAAGAAAAATCAGCCTCAATAATTCCAACGTGGAATGAAAGTACACCACTGGATAAACAAAACAGCCAAAGGATTTTGCAAAGTTAGTTCGAATTTCCTTTCTATGGCCTCTTGAAGTTGAGATATTTTTGACCTTTTTTTTCAATATTAGTGAGAAAAAAATATTTAGGCAAAAGTGCATTACTTGGGCGGGCCTTAGAAAAAAAACCTAAAAACCGTTAAAATATGGGAATTTCAGAAAACCAAAACTTTTTTGGCGGTCGGACCTATGGGACCCCC